>NC_084920.1:2357854-2416338 GCF_949316345.1 Pungitius pungitius | reverse complement strand
CAGGACGAGGTGACACGGTTATTCACACTTCAGCGGTCTTAACGGTGTCCTGGGTACAACCCAGCGACAATCCCAAATGCGGTTGGCAAGCGGCTAAATGTTTTCGCCCATGAACTGATTGGAAGAACATCCGACTGTGATCTGAACTGACTCAATCGTTAGATGAGAGGAAATGACATTAAAAGACACGGCCCTCACGCATGGAGAGGTTTTACAGTTTCCCATTATGCGCGGCACACAACCTCGAGCTGATAAGGCCGTCAATTGAAACGAATATATGCTGTGCCCGAAACATTCCGTAGAGACGATGTCCAGAGAACTTAAATTCCGATAAAACCTAATGACGTGTGCGCGACTGCACGATTTGTGTCGAATTCTCTCCAGGAAACGGGGAACAACGGGAACAGCGTCTTAAACCAATAAAGTACGGAGCGCCACACCTCCGGGGGGGGGTCACATGGAGTTACCTGTGCAGAGGCGGCACGCTGTCGATGGTCTTGAGGCTGCCGCGCGTGGACACCACGTTGAAGCTGTCGGTGCAGTCGCAGGAGACGTGGAGGTAGTATTTGGGGTGGCGGTTCTCCACCACCACGATGAGGCCCGCCCAGCCGTGGGTCAGGTAGTAGCACGTCATGCCCTCGCGGCCCTGGGATCACACACGCGGGACGTTAAATTAGCCCCCGAGGGACAACACATCTCACAGCTGCAATGCATTGTGGGCCTCCGGGGGAAGCAGAGAGTCCATTTAAACTCAAATGACTCACCTCGTGCCGCTCGCCCTTGTTCTCCGTCAGGAGGATGATGGCGTCGGCCAGCGTGGTGGCCATCGCCTCCACCTGCTCCACCATCACCTGCCTGGAGCTGTAGATGGCGAGGATGTGGCCGGGGAAGTCTTGGCTGGGACGCCGCGCCGGCCCGCTGGTGGGGCTGGAGACTGCGGGGCAGAGAGGAGCGGATGCTGTCGGTCAAACAAATGGGGGAGGTGTGGGAGGGGGGGGGAAAGCATTCAGGAGCGTCGCCGCGCGGACACCTACCCGGCGTGGGCGGAGCGACCGTCCCGCTGGCGTTCATCTGCCAGTGGTTGAAGGCGCAGCAGACCACGGCGTACTCGCCGGGCTCCAGCATCACGTCGCAGCCCACGAACTTCTTCACCGCCCGCTTGCTGTGGGCCAGCAGGCGGCCCAGCGCCAGCTTGTTGCCGCTGCCGAAGGAGGCGCGGAACACCATGATGCACAGGTCCAGCAGGTGGCTGTCGGCCGTGTCCGAACGCCTGCACGCAGGGGGGGGGGGGGGGGGGGGTTGTTAACTGTTATAAAAAGGGGGGGGGGGGGAGAAGGGGAAACGAGTGGGACTAGACGGCGGAAGGGTTTACCTGCTTCCCTCCTGGAAGAGAGCGAACTCCAGCGCCGTCCTCTCCAGCACGGTGAGCGCCGTGACGGTCACCGGCCCGCTGGCCTTGCTGGGGAAGCAGCCCGGCAGCCTCACCTCCTGCCAGTCCGAGTGGATCTTACAGATGTCCACCGAGTCGAAGAACCTGTCGGAGAGAGGGAAGGGGGGGAGGGGTTTGTTTTACTACAGCACTTTATATGGCAGCGACGGAAAAGTCTCACGCAAGGAGCCGCTTCTTGTCAGACACCCCCCCCCCCCCCCCCCCCCCCTTGCTACGAGCCGAGTCTATTTGTACACATGAGCAACGACATGCTGGATCTTTGCTCCATGTGACTATGTCTTGTTTTTAAGCGCGCTGTGGTCTCGTCCTGCGGTACGAAGCAGAGAGATTATCTGTCTGTCAGAGAATACGATAAACACAAGCCGGATGACACTTTTTTTCAGGTCCGAGTTGTTCGGGGCGGGGGGGGGGGGGGGGGGGGGGGGGGGGGGGGGGAACAGTCGTTTTCTCAACATTATGGTTTATGTTTGAGTGGAGTCCAAGGCAACAACTCCCTGGTAAGTCTCAGATTGCTTTTCCATCCAGCAGCAGTGTTTACTGAGCTCCACGGGGTCACCGGTCACATGGTGTGAAAATAAAAAACACATTTTAAAAAACACACAGCTACAAAAACACGAGGGGACGCTCTGTGTGATTGAATGACGGGATCAATCTGATGTGGCAAAACGGGCAACAGACACACACACACACACACACTTCCATAACAACAAACAAATAAATACAAGGTACTAAAAGAAGAAAACAAACCACGCCATCATTCTGGCATCAATACCAGCTGGTCGGCTAAAGTCCACAGAGGGAATTAGATTACTAATCTATCCGCCACGTTTGGGACACTACGGCCATCATCGCACAATTAAAGGGGCATTTCACCTGCAGTCAGTGAACAAAAGCTTTGACATTTGCCAAGTCACTGGCGCCGGGTAGATCTTTCCTCCCAGGTGTTCCTTTTGCATTTGTAATGCGCATGTGTTTGGAATAAACACAGCCACCGTGTGCATCCCTGATGTACACAAACCGACACCAAACAGCGGCGAGAACAACTTACTTGATGAAGTCGCTGTACTCCATCCAGAAGACCCCCTCGCTGCTGCCGTGAGCCATCAGCTCGTGACGCAGGTGCTGCGGCCAGTCCGTCCACTCGTCCGACCAGCTGCCGTTCCACGAGAAGCGGCCCCACGGGTTACGCAGCCGCAGCAACCTGCAGGGATGGAGGGAGGGATCCGGTTAGAGCGAGGACAGCTTTGAGTAGACGCGCTGTCCCCATCTGCGGTCGGATGGATCACTGCCTGTTTTTAACAACCCGTTTGATTTTTACTGCCTCCTCCCCCACAGTGAGGAACTCAGGAGGCGTAATGCACGACCGCATCGGAATAACCCCATCGATCCCGAACAGAAGGGGAATGCGTGTTCCCAAGCTGCGTCTCACCTCTGGCGGTGGGACCGCAGGTCGTTTTTTTTTTCCATCGAGCCGCGGCCCAATTTTCTACTCTGAGTGTTTTAAGTGCTTGTGTGAGATTTACAGCTTCCCTCCGTGGTAGGACGGAGGATCCCTACATTACCTGTGCTCTATTGGCCTCAAGCCTCTTCCCCATTTACCCACAAATCTCCCAAGTACCTCCACAAAGAGGCCTCTGGTCAATCAAACAGAGTTTGTGTTTATTCTGATTTCCATTTCAACCATTTCTCCTGATAATATCCGACCTTGAGTTATTTAACGGGGGGGGAGTGGCGTTCCCTGCCCCATTAAATAGAATGGCAATCGTTTAAATACTACAATACCCATGAGCCTCAGCCAGCGTAGGAGAGAGGCCAGAGGGAATTCAAATCTGTCCAACATTAATCCCTTAGCTCCTGAATTCATCCAAAATCCAAAATGAATTGAATTATTTTGCAAAATGCGCTGTGGGAGTCTCGTCTAATTCAAAATGACCCCGTTAATATCTTTTAGTAAATGCACTCTATTATTTAACACGTTATGTGGCCAGGATGCAGACCAATTACAGGTGGTAATATTGTCTGTTTCATTTAATATCAAGTTTCCTGTATTTATTGATTAACAGATGTGCAAACAGAGACATCAAGAGACCAGGATTTCATACCTGAACCCCTGAACATCTCGAACGTCCAGGATGGAATAGGCATGTCGAGGCCGCAGACCCATAGACTCATAGACGACGTCGTCTACCTTCATGTTGCCTCCTCCGCAGGAAGCGCCCATCAGAAACCTGACGGGGGGGGGGGAAAAAGATTCACAAAGCCGTTCTGTTTACGGATCATTTCCTGATTCCATCCGTGTCTGGAACTCACGGAACAGGCCCGGCCCGGGAGCTTCTTCTGCTTTTGCATGGCTAATTGTGTTGGTGAATTACTTATTTAATCTTTATTTAACCAGTTGGCAGCAAACATTAAAAAAGAAAACCCCCTGTTAATCCGTTTTCTATTCGGGACTGCTGATCCTTCGTTGTTGATGCTGCTTATCTCCGTTTGGTAAAGGATAGCAATGTTGTTGTCATGACTTTCCCGGAAGTTCCCCTTTGATATATTGAATAATCCTGCAGGTTTTACTGACAGATGGACGCGCGGTTCGGTCACAGAGGATTTGGCCCCTTTGGAGTTCTGCTATCTGTCTCCTGTTGCTTTGAAAGCTCACATATCAAAGCTCTGATTACCGGCCCCTTTCTGTTGCTAACGCATGCCGCTAATTGCCATTCAGCTCCTTTGTTGTTGTGAAACACCTGCGCGCGTGTGTGTGTTGCTGCTATCGGATTTTCCAACAAGATGTTTTTCCATTTACCAAGCGCGCCGTGCCACTAAATAACGAAATGCTGTAGGCGTACGGGTTGTCAGAATCAGAGTCACAAAGGCACCCCCCCCCCTCCGCTCTCTCACCCGGCCTCCTTGGAGCTGAGCATCTTGGCCCAGATGAGGTCCGTGTCGATGGGTTCCTCCCGCGGGTTGGTGGAGCTGACCTGCAGCATCAGGGAGTCGCACGGGGCCCCCGTCAGCGTGGCCAGGCCCTCGATGGCGCGCCCCGCCTGCAGGGCAAAGTAGGAGCCGTGGAGTTTGGCCAGGGCCTTCTCGATCAGCGCCACCCACAGCTGCTTCCTCTGGGCCTGGAACGAGGGGAAGGGGGGGGGGGGGGTGAGGACGGCTCAGTGGAGTTTGGGGCTCGGCTGGAACCCGATGGCGCCGACTTTAACGTTCAATGGGTTTGTCTCATCTCCACAGCTGTTCACTTAACATTCTGTGCTGAATTCTCTCTCGACGCTTCGTGACCATTGGGAAGTAATTAACCTGCAGAGCCCTTCTATCTCCTCTTTCTCTGCCTCTCTATGGTGGTGGCGGGCTGCGAGGCGGTCTACAGTGCTTCTCTCCAGCACGCCTTGGCCCGCATCCGCGTCCCTGTGCTGCATTTGTTGCATGATGCAATACCCTCATTGGCCGGGGTAATTGACATCCAGGTCCGGTCCTCCTCTGTGGGGCCATTTGAGACTTTGAGTGGGATTAAAAGCTAGGTATTAAGAAGTTAATACTCCACTGATGTAAGGATGCAACTGCATCAATAAGGGAGTTATGAGAGAAAGCACAGGGAAAGTAAGCTGGCTGAGATATCAGAGACCATCCTTTCTGCACGGATTAAATAAAAAAAAGCACCCGACCAAGTCGACATTGAAGCACTCAATGGATCCATCGCTCTCCTCCAACATCCAACACACACTGCACTACTGTGGATCTTGCTCGGTCCCTTATCTGCGACGAGCACTCTCCCCTCCCCCGCCCCCCTCTGCTTTTCCTGACCTGGGAGAAGAGGAGGAAGCCGTAGTCGTCGCAGGGCAGCATGTCGTCCACCAGCACCGTCGTCCACGTCCCGTCTTTACACAGCCGGACCTGGTAGGCGCCCTCTGTGCATATTGTCCTGGTGATCATCACTCTCTCCACCAGCTCGGGACGCTCTGCCAGCACCGCCAGCGCGCTCAGGAACCTGAAAGGGAGAGAGAAGAAGAAGAAGAAGAAAGACTCAATGAGTTGGAAAATGGAACGTGGGATGGGGATGGACAGATGGGTGAATGAGGAGATGGGTCTGAAATAAAGCGGGACGGCGCGGTGAAACAAAGGAAGGCCAGACATGAAGGATCAGCTAATGGAGACGGACAGCTGGATGGCTCGGTCACAAACACAGGCGGGGATGAAGAATGCCGACAGACAGACGCAATCGGAGAAGACAAAAAAAAGAAACGGACTGACACGCAGCCGCAAGGCTGTAAATGGGGAATTATTTCTTAAACATAATCTGCACTCATTGAAAATCCATCACATTTGATGAGTCAGTGTCTATGCCTTCTGGGGACCTGGCCATTTACTGTCAATTTACAGACAAACTGGCTCGCCTCCTCTTATTAGCTCGCAAGATAAATTAAAAGCATCGGGACGCAAGGACCACACTTACATTTTAAAGTGGACAATAGTTCAACTGAATGTGTGGAAGGAGATTACACAGTGTGATGGAATGGCTACACACAGTGGAGGGTTTTGGGGACAACGAGCAGAGAATGTTCCTCTTTGTACGTATCCTGACCCGCTTTGTTGAACGGCATAAAATAAAAATTTACCAATGTCACTGTTGTCACTGGTAGCGCTTTCAAAACATCTACAGAGGAAAGTAATCCAACGCTCAGTCTGCCTGCGAGGACTCCTTTTGTGCCGTTGGAAATGCGCATTGTCAAATCTGTGGAGTGAGGCCGAGCAGCCTGATGAAAAACCAATCGGCCGCATAGAATCAAATAAAAATCCAATTAGGCGTGTCATAATGTGACTGTAATGTCGGCTCGTACTCAAGGACGAGGGTGACTGGCACTACTTTCATCTGAGAGGAGCTCGTTGTTTATTGTCCTATTGTGTGTGTGTGTGTGTGTGTGTGTGTGTGTGAGAGAGAGACAGAGAGAGGGGGAGAGAGGCGGAGGACCAGGCTCCGGGGGGGGAGTTTATTTTTTGATTAGCAGCATTTGCTGGAGAAGTGAAAAGTTGTATTGGGACCATTTTGTGATTGTGAACTTTCATTGTTGTGTTTGGGGGAAGATGGTGAATGTTAAAACCCATACAAAAGGACACACACAACAAGGTCGGGGAGATGAAGCATGTGTCCAGACTCACATTGGCGTGAATAATCTCCTTGTCAGGTGTATCTGTACATCTGCACCCACTTTCATTTGACGCTCGCCTCCTTTTTCTATTTTTCCCCCCCGATTCTTCAGTTTATTGCTTTTTGTTTCGAAAAACGTACTGTTTCATCGCCTCTTTGTCACTGTCTCGCTCTGCTAGCTCCAGGCAGCGGTGTTCGCCTGAACCCGACATGAAATACTATCTGTTGTCTGTTTTGTATTCTTCGGCCTGCTCTCGGGGAGCAAACAGCAGAAACGTTGTTGCTTTCATTTGGGGATCTTGGGCTATTCTCTCGTCTCCCGGGGTTTAGGCCTCGAGTTTTCCTTGTATGTAAATGTGTCTGATTGTTATCTACGATGATTAGTGTCCCGTGCGGCTTCTCCTGACAGCTCACCAGCAGTTTCCCAGCAGGCCCTGCAGGATGTCGGAGGGCCGCGGCGTGCGGAAGACGGACCACTTGACGCCCCGGTCTTTGAAGTTGCTGCAGTTGATCTCGTGGGGGCGGAGCCACTTTTTGATGCGCTGCTGGACGCTGTCGCCCTCAGGGAAGCCCACGGATCGAGGTCCCGGGGGGAAGCTGTCATCCACGAAGTTCACGGTGTTCTGAGCGCGGGAGGCACCCGGGGGGGAGGTGGAGAGAGAGAAGAGGGAGACAACAGGGGTGAGACGACTGAACCTCTTCATTATATGAACCTGCATCTCAAATAGACTCAAAAACAGCGGGGCGACTGTTCAGAGGAAAAAACATTCTACTTAAAGAAAAGACTCAAAACCTCCAATAAACCATTTTTAAATCAATCGCAAAAAGAGTTTAGGAGAGCGCATGGAAATAAAGCTTTTCAGACCCGTAAAACCCACCTGGAGGACACTTGGAGCTTTGAGGAGCGACTGTTAATCTCCCCTGTGTTTCTAATGCCAGGATAATGATTAATACAGGGACGGATCCCGGGGTGGAACACTACTGCTGCTGCTGCTGCCGCCCACATCCAGCCATGCGGGGGGGGGGGAAATTACTTCCACCGGCGTCACCCACCTGCACCTCACGAGTCCACATGCAGCAGCGCCCGGATTGCGAGCAGGCAGCATTTGAAATGACGCGCTTTGGGAGGTGTCTGCCTCTCTACCCGGACGGAGGACCCCCCTGGGGGGGGCGACATGGACACTTCAGCGGATCGAGACACGCGACCTGACACACTATCGGCCCACCTCCAACGCTCCTGTACACGCAAGGCCGACCTATCCGGTTTCCCATCCGTGGAGCGGGGCGGCCCGCTGGGGGCTCGCAGTGAGGCAAATTGATTAGTCTCCATCCCCACAATCCAATTCTGCGGTCCGGAAGCAGCATTAGAGGACAGGAATCGCTTCCACGAGCCCCTCCGAGGTCTCGGTGTAGCTTACAGGCTTACGGGTGACCCTCGTGATGGCTGTCATCGTGCGGGCTTAGGGGGCAATGTGGACTTAGCACATTTAGGAGGAGGGGTAAACACCACACACACACACACACACACAATCAGGGTAGGTAAGAGGATAGATTAAATAACATCTGATGCATAAATAGAGGTCTGCTTTAGTAGCACGTTAGCATTCTACGAAGCCTCCTGTTGCAAATTGTAAGGGCCCCCAAGGAAAAAATAGACTGTGATTAGCCTTTGTACCTCCCAGGGTGGTATGTGGATGATGTTTGAGTGTTTTTACTATATATTCCTATTTATTAATAATAGGAAAAAAAAAAGAAAGAAGCAAAACAGGAGGATTGCTGATTCAAGCTCAAACGGAGCAGAGACACATAAAAAATATACCATCAGTGATGACAACATAAAGCAGGAAGCTTCAGGAGATACATTAGAACCGCACCACCCAAGGGGAAACAGACCATTTGGACTGAGCGAGGAGGATGCACGCCGTTCTCAAAAGCGTTTTCCTGTGGCTCAGGTTGCAGCGTAAGTCTGTCCGACTATCCCTCATCTCCGATTCCATCTCTGGGGCACGCGCCGCCACGCCAAACCCGACTAGTCATCGACCAGCCGACGCAAGGCCGCCCCTCTGCACGGAGCTGGGTGTCTAGAAGTCACAGACAAACTATTGATCTCAGTGGTTTAGGAGCCGGAGAAAACAAAAGTGCCCCAGATCGGGCTGGTACGCCCAGCGCGGTCACACGGCAGCAGGAAGCGGAACATGGGAACCGGCTCCAGCCCTGCTCGGTTTAACAGCTCGCAAGCGGCGTTTGCTCGCCTGGCACCGAGAGTAAGCGGACACGCTCTGGGGCTCTGGCATCGAGCGTGCACACACGAGCACACGCACGCACGCACGCACACGCCTCTGGCTTGGAGAAACCAATCAAGGAGAGTAGAGGGCGAGGAGGGCGGAAGAAACAGACTGGAATCACACGTCTTACACCAGCACCTCGGCTCTTTGCGTGATCTCTGCAAACCGGACAAACCAACATCGTGAATTTCATCAGCGACGCAGGCTGATAGAACCCAACAAGTCGAGGACGTCTGACGTTTAAATGCAACAGAAACTTTTTTCCGCCACAAGGCTTTCATGGCGCTCATCCGTCTGACCCTACAAAGAGAGCGAGCAGCAGCGGATGCAGTCAGCGATTGCGTCCGCTGTAGGAGAGCGAATGATTTCTGCTCCTCTCCTCTACGAGCTACGCTTCTAAAAATAGGCCAGCCCCAGTGTTCACCTTATCACACACACCGACACACACTCTCACTCAGCGACTGCTACACTGGAGGGTTGAGTGCAGCCGCGTGGAGAGGGTGGGACGGGGGTGCGGTGGGTGACAAGGAGAAAGCATATTTTGAGATATTAGCAAAAGGGTGGGGGGGGGGAAAAACACACACACACACACACAAAAAGAAAACTAGATGAGCGTGCGAGGATAGATGCGAGGGAGGCAGAGAGGATGAAAAGGAGATGAAAAGGGAGAAGTACTTTGAAGAGCGCACAGGGGCACAGCTACAGGGAGCGAGGCCTAAAATATTTGTAGGAAAAAAAGGAAAAGGCGGTTAGAGACAGACTCACTTAAATGTTGATCTTAAATGGGGAAAAGAGGAGGGGAAGTTGGGGGAAGAGGTGCCTGTGATGTCCTTCCTTCCTACTGATCCCTCCCACGCTCGCAGCAACGGGGCCAGGGACTTTCAAAGACGCCATTAATAATGCATCCCCGAAGCACACTTGGTGACATTGTAAACATCGCTCGATAGGTGCGATGCCTGTGTGGTGACGGGGCGCGCAGAAGACAACAGCTTAAATTCATTGAATAAGAATAAGCCAGCCATCTAAAAATGAACCTTTCTGACAGCCCTGAGTAGCATATCCATGGTAACATAACACGTACCTGTCAAAGGGGATCACAGAGGAAGTGGTTGCAATACAAAGAGGTAAAAGGTTTGTCAAGGCCTTTGTTACGGTTGCTAGGCAATACATCTCAGAGTCCGCTGTGTCACTGTCGCCAATCAGACTGACCTCAAAGTCCTGTTGATCCTGATTAAATGCAGAGGTGCTGAAGCGTGTAAAAAAGGATCATTATTTTAGGTTGTCATGACTACGCACGAGGCTGTGATTACAAAAGCCTAATTAGGTTTTTCTCCCAAAAGAGAAAAACACATGGTGATTAACTTCTGACATTTATGCAGCTTAATGAAGATAAATTATATATATATATATATGTTTAATTGCTTCGCACCATTGATGCAGTGACGTTAACATTGAAAGGGCAAATTACATTGATGATTTAAAAAAAATCTTTTATACAGTAAGTAGTGAAATATTCGCCTGAATGAGAACTCTTAAGTTGTGAACAGAGAAAAAACAAAACAAATCAAACTGCAGAAAATAGCTTTAAAAAATGAAAAAACCCACAACATCCTTAGTGATAAAATGATTGGAATTGTGTAAGATACATTTAGATACCCTTGATCAAGATTAATCCGCTGCCATGCTAACGAAGCTAATAAAGCTAACAAAGCTAATGAAGCTAGAGGCAATGGCAACCGCCTGTTAGCATTTCTCTGAAACTAGAGCGATTGAGAGAGTGGGGGGGGGGCGATGCCAGAGATCGAACAAAAAGAGGATTCCCAATGAGGGGGCCTGGCCTGTGACGCACCGCACATCGAAATAAGATTACTTAGATTCCTCTGGTGGTCGAGGGAGCCTCAACAATACGTGAAGAAATATAACGACGAATCAAGCGATGAAATCCGTTTCTCTCACCTCTCTGCAGAAGGTGACAATGTTCTCCAGAAGCTCCTTGGCCTCGCCCTCGTCGTTGCGGCGGCGGGCGTCCACGTGCATGCTCTCCCGTCTCTTGAGAGGCTTCGCCACCTTGCGCAGCGTGAGGTACTGCTGCGCCGTGTGGCACGCGGCGCAGTTCTTGGCCTTGGTGTCGTTGAGCAGCGTGCACGCAGGGCAGCTCCACTGCCCCGCCCTCTCCTGCAGGCCGGACGTAATGGAGGACAAAGTGGAACTTGACGAAGCGGCGGCGGGGGAGGAGAAAGGGTAGCCCCGGGCCTGCTTCCTGGTCACATGACCCGAGGAGGACGAGGAGGGCGTGCAGGAGCACGACGCGGCGCCACAGTGCGCACAGCAGCGGGGCGGAACCACCTGCTGCTCCTGGAAGCCGTGCAGCTTGGAGGAGCCGCAGGCCGAGCACTTGGGCGCCCCCGTGGGGTTGCGCAGCGTGCACTTGGAGCAGGCCCAGGTGCTGAAGTCCGGGCTGGAGGGGCTGGCCGGGGTGAATCGCACCGTCTCGCAGCCCACCAGGTCGATGAGGTCGGCGCCGGCCCGCGACGTGCAGCAGGTGTCGCACTTGGATGAGCTCCCCGGGTTGGGCGGCGTGCAGCCGGGGCACTTCCAGGTGGGGGCGGCCGAGGAGACAACGGGGAGGTGGGGGGTCAGAGGGTGGGGCTGGCCATCTTCTTCTTCCAAGATGCTGAGGCGCTTGCTGGGGTACGAGGGCTCCTGGGGCTGGGCGTGTTTGGGCTTGGCCGGCCGCTGGGGGCCCGGCTGGGGGGGCGCGCCGGCTGCCGAGGGGGAGGTGGGGCTGGGAGTGTTGGCGCCCGGGTTGGGCGGTCTCCCCGTAGGGGGCACCTCCCTGCGGCTGCGGGGCACGGGGTTGTTCTGCAGGGAGGAGGAGAAGGAAGTGAAAGGGGAAGGGAGGGAGACGTTGGGGGTCTCCTGCGGGTCACAGGGGGGGGGCGGGGGGAGAGTCATCCGTCAGGTCTATGAGCAGCGGGACGGCCCCTGCCGCGTGGACGGGAAACCCCACCACGGGCGTGCGCACCTCGGGGACCACCAGGGCCTCGGGGGGGATTTTAGGCAAAGACAGCTTCCTGGGGCCGCCGCAGGCGGAGCACGACAGGGCGACGGGCGTGTTGTGCAGCGTGCAGCGGGGGCACGCCCAGCCCGGGCACACCCACCCTGCGTGCTGCCCCTCCACGGCGCACACCTCGCCGTTGCTCTCGGACCGCCGCGGCACTTCCTCCTTCGCCGGCTGCTGCCCGTGTGGCTCGAGGAGAACCGGCGCCGGCAGCAGCGCCGGGGGGACGGCGGGCGCCGGGGGCTCGGGCGGGGCAGACGGGAGGACGCTGGCGGCCTTGGGGGCCGGCAGGGGCGCGGGCGCGTCGGGGCCCTGCCCGAAGCCGCAGACGGAACACGCTCCGGATCCCTGAGGGTTGTTGAGCGTGCAGCGGGGGCAGGCCCAGCGGTGCTCCTCCCCGGCGGTGCTGCTGCTGCTGCTGCTCAGCCGCAGGATCTGGTTGAGATCGGGTTTCTGGCGCGGCGCCTCGCAGATGGAGCAGCGGGGCGCGACGCCGGCGTTCAGGAAGGTGCAGCGTCCGCAGGACCACTCGCGGCCTAGCACCGTCGCCGCCATGGAGCCGGGAGAGTGGGAGTGGCTGCAACACAGAAAAACAAGCGAGTCAAAACAACGCCCAGGAGCCAAGTGAGTCAGTAGAACAGTGTGACATTGAAAAAGGTGACCTCAATGATCATTTGAGCCACTAATGTTCCGTGCCGTGTGTGGAGGAAGGTCAGTGGAGCAAAGGATGAGGAAAAGACGAAGACAGAAGCAATCGCGGTCAGAGAGAGTAAATTCTGGGTTTAAAAAAAAAAAGAACCGGAGAATGAATAAAATGCTCCCAGTCGAGTCAAGTAAGGAGAATCATCTAAAGAAAGCAGTGAAAATATCGCTGCAGGGGGAGGAGAGATGGGGCAAATTAGAAAAGGAAAATAGAATGCGAGAGGGAAAGATTAGCCAGTGCAGGGAAAAAAAAAAAAATCAAATCTCCCTCCTGGGGGCTCGGAGGGCAGTAAATCCATACACAATGGCCACATGATTAGAGTCAGGGAGACAGCGGCGGGAGGGGGCGGAGCCAGAGGAGAGGAGGCCGCTCTCGCAGAATACGAGTGAACTGACGCTTATTAGAACGGAAAAAACCACGAGGGAACTCCTCCACGTCGCAGAAGCACTCCTCTCCTGTCGCCGCGTACACGCAAATGTAGATTAGCAGGGGAGGGGGGGGGGTCACGTCGATCCTTTCCTAATGAATACCCAACGCGTGGAGTTCCTTCTGGCAAGTCATCCACACTTCTGGACTACAAGCTAACATCGCCCCTCTCGTGGGGCTCCTCCTACAACGCAACGTGCCGATCGGACTTATCGACGGCGCGTATATTGGAGCCTTCGGGAGGGGAAGCAACACAGTTGGACGCCTACAGAGAGAGGGAGGGGGATGGGGGGGTGGGTTTGCCCCCCCTGGGGGGGAGGGACAGACCCATAAATGTCACCGTCACTCAAGCCGCTCATGTGTGAACGCCACCGCAGAGATGCTAATGTGAGGATGGCGGGGCGGCGTTGGGCGATGCACTTCGCTTTGATCACCG
Organism: Pungitius pungitius; assembly: GCF_949316345.1. Lineage (NCBI taxonomy): Eukaryota > Metazoa > Chordata > Actinopteri > Perciformes > Gasterosteidae > Pungitius > Pungitius pungitius. The sequence goes on along the minus strand of NC_084920.1, from coordinate 2,402,834 downwards.
GGGCACAAAAGGACCGATGGGCCCGTGGACCTGCTCACATGAATCTTCATCTTGTTAATGTGTTTTGGTTGCAGGGAGCAAAGCTGCTTTCTGGGAAATAAATGGTTTGTGGCCTTTTGTGCAAACGTCTATCTACTCCCTGTGGAAACAGCCTTTATACCATGAAAAAAAAAAGGTCCTCGTAAACCTCTCGTCACTGTGACGTTTCAATCTCCATCGAAGCACCGTGTGTCCTGGCCGGCTAATTGCCCTCAGCTGAACTCCATTAAACCATTTCTAACCAGACGGACCCTCAGAACCCCCGGGGGAACACCTGACAGCGACCCCTCCAGGTCCCAGCCCACCATGCTCAGCTCTGTGTGTGTGTGTGTGTGTGTGTGCCCTAAGGCTGCTCTGTGTGAGGAGCCATCAGCACAGCATCTACGGTCCCGGGCTAAAGTCGGCCCTCCGGCATCAGCGAGGACCCGCTGCGTGAGGAGGAAACTCAGTCCGCCAACGATAACAATGAGCCAAACCATTTTTATCAAGACACACAAACACTGAGGAATCAGCGCTCCGCTCTTTGTTTTGCTTCGCCTTTCACCAGAGGGAGCCGTTTGCAGAGCCCCCCCCCCCATGTGCTGCGTCCTCATACTACAACACCCACGTCTAGCTGGACGTGGTTGAGGTGAGTGGCGGCCCCCGGTGCCATTATCGGTGGCACATGTTCACACCGGGCCCAGCGCTGCGCCTCTCTGAGGGCCGCCAGCGGCGACGGCCAAGTGTCAGCGCCTCGGGCTCGGTGACAGCTTCCTCCCCCGGGCCGCTCGCGTCCCAGGCGGCCCCGAGCCAAGTCGCCGTGTCGGCGGCGTGCCGGGGACGCTGTTTCGATTATCACACTTGCAATTATCTTATTATTTAATGATCTGATTATTATCTGTCGTGAGCACAACACAAATCAAAAAGGTACCGTACAGCGACCGTACACTGATTACTCTGTCTCTCAATTATAAAGGATGTGCACACACACACACACCTTTGTATGCAAATGCCTGCAGTTGATGACGAACCCGCCGCAGCGTCTGATCCCTGAATCCGACATAAAAGGATGCTTCTCCTCGAATATCCTCGGGTGGTGTGTACAAACACACACACACACACACACACACACACACACACACACACACACACACACACACACACAATCACAAACCTTTTGTCCTTGGCCCTGTGCTCAGTGGAGAGTGGCGCTGCTCTAAAAGTGCCCACTTCAGCTCATCAGCGTTGCAGAGCTGGGCGAGTCGCCAACGGCTTACAGTGTGGCGAAAGAGAGAGAGAGAGAGAGAGAGAGAGAACCCAGAGGCCCCTCAATGCAGCCCGTTGTCCATAAAGTACCTTCTCTTTGTCTAAATTAATTAAAGTAAGAGCATCGATGAGCCCGTCTCTCAACCCCCCGCCATCGTCGGGTGTGAGACAATCATAGAGCAACGTCGGCTCTGTGAGAACAAGCAGACAGGTAACCGAGGATGTGTGTGTGTGTGTGTCGCCTACAACCGGCAACTTGGATTCACTCCACAATGGCACAATAGTGCGAGACCTTTGTGCAACAGTGATTAGTGCATCCCCTCAAAAGTGTAAAAGCCTAACAGGCTTAGTGCCTCTGACTTCAGCCATTATTAACTTTTAAACATATAAACGGGTGAGTTTTAAACACAGGTAATACACGTTAAATCACATCACGCCAAAAGACTCGTTCTATATTCTTAGCATTTGGATATTTTGGCCGCAAGTTCAAGCAATTCCCAGACATTCGTGTTGAGTCAACTAAGCCTGATAAATAATAAATAGATAATTAATACTGCAAATAATCGCCTTTACGCTTAGTCGGCTCCCCTGGTTGCCTCAGTGTTACCGTTATAATGTTTCCTAATGAACCGTAATGTATTATGGACTGACGCTTAGATAAACCTTTTAGGGCCGATAATTGCTTATTAATCATTTATTACATCCGTTGTTGCGCTCTAGCTCGGCCAATATTCCGTACTAAACACGGTGTGTTTGATTTTCTGTTCTTCTCATCCATTACCAAACAGGCCGGTCAACCCAAAGTAGCCCCACCGCGTCGAGGTCACGTCGCCACACGAGCGCCAGGTGAACCCCCCCCCCCCCCCCCCCCCCACACGCTGAAATAATGAGTCACTCTGGTGATTAATATGTACCGGCGCGGTTTTGAGTGACCGCTAGGAGAAAGATCCTGTAGCTTATGAAATGTTTGAGTAGGAAAAGAGCACAGCTTGTTATTGGTTCAGACGAGCTGTAAAAAGAAAAAAAAAAAGGGGATAATGAATGTTGAAACATTCTGCTGCATGTGAACACACGCAGAAGAACTCCTCTGACGGGGGATTAGATCGGCACTCACACTTCCTTCCGCCACACTGACAATTCATTTTTCAAATGTTTGGTAATGAATGCAGCACTCCCACTGGCTAAATAAGGCTTGTGTTTGTCACTTCATTGTTGGATCTTTCCTACTCGCCAGATCATTACACCTGAAAGCAAAAAAAAAACAGCACTCACTTCCCCCCACCAGATGATGTGTTACGGCATGAACATGACTCATAGCTCTGCACGGACTAGTCCCAACCAACGTGACGGAGACGAGTCAACAGCTGCAACTACTCTGAGGCGGAGGCTCTAGACGAGTGAAGAGAACTGCTGTGACGTGCCGAGACCCGATGACGTCACACCGGTGGATCGGTCACCACCGAACTCAGAGTCAAACAACAACAACAACAACAACACTTTCCGTCGCCGTCGTCGTTTCCGCACAAAGGCCAGCGCCAATTAGGCGAAAGGTCTCTTGGAGAATAGGCACGAGGAGGAGTTGCCGAGGCGACGCACCGCGCAGAAGAGACACCACGAGTCGGGTGTGATGCTGGGGAAACAAGGCTTTAGTGTGTTGTGGTGTTGTTATGTCTCAGGGGAATGCCCCAGCGTGAGAACATCTGGGTCCCGTTTAGCCATTTATGACGTGAGGGTTGGAGTTTTTATGTGAGCATGACCCAGATGACCCCCCCCCCCCCCCCCCGTGATCAAGTCCTCAGAACACCACAGAGCCGTTTTCAAAATAAGGTTCAAACTAATGATCTTTAGATAGATACCAAGAAAAAGAGGCTTCTGACCTCTCGCTGTGGCCTCGCTGAATATTTCACGACGCTGTGCTCATATTTGACGAGTGGACCTGTCAGCGGCGGAGACAGCTTCAGACATTTGAATCTTTAAACAGAGGAAACTGTCCGACCGGGTTTCAGCGGACATCAGTAGCCCCGAGCAGAGTGAGAGCCGGCAGGAAGCTCGAGAGTCGAGAGAGACGGGGGGTTGGGGGGGGGGATAAAGAGGGCAGCCGGGCGCCGCTCTGAAGCTTTGGCGGGTCCCCGGAAACCTGGAGAAGTGCTGACGCAGCGCTGCCGCCTTCAGCCAGAGGGGAACTTCTCTGACAGGCGGAACAGAGTGAAGCTTCACTTCCTGTTTCCCAGGCCTGAATCCGAGCCGCCCCCCCTCGCCCTGACAACCGGCCGGTTGGGTGTTTTCTCCACAGGTGCAATATGCCGAACACGTCATTCTTGCCCGGTTACCTGGTGAGCTCTTGTCTGGGGCCCAATGGAATTAGGTTAGAGAACATATGCCACAGATTTCCATGGCAACAAGAGTGGGGAGCATCTGGAATAATGTCAGTTTCAGTGGTGTGGAGGATCGGTTTTGGAGGCTTGGGGTGGGTCCCGTCTTCATCCGATGAGGCTATGACACAGAAACACGCCCCCTGCCATTTTAACCCAATTAAAAGGTAGGCCATCCGGCGGAACGCGCCAGCAACACACGGGGCTGAAGGAAGCGCGGCCCGCTGTGTTATCGCCCACCATAATAGCATAGGGGTGAAACTGGGCCGCCGATAGGACTGAGATCCCCGAGTGATGAGACATGGCGGCTCACACGGCTACACGCCATTCGCTGGCGAGTGGCTTGTTCTCCTGAGCGAGAACGCCACAGGTCGAACGTACCCATTCAGCGCGCGCTCACACACACACACACATATACACACACACACACACTTCCCCAAAGTCAACGGGTCGCGGCTGGGTGGAGACAAATTGAAAAACATCCCCCAATAGGACGCCAAGCTAAAAGAAAAAAGGGGTTTCCGTTGGACAAAATCTTGGGGAAACTGTAAGGCATCGGCTCGAGTTAAGCCGGTCTCGTGGCGTGTTGTTTCTATATTTCATGCTCGGTCACAGCTCGCCAAAGCTTGCCTAACATTGTTAGGCTCACGCCGCAGTGTGTGTGTGTGCATAAGACTGCCAGTGAGTGTGCGTGTGATAGGAGGAGGTGTGTTCCAAGTGCGACTGCACGGTGTCCCCAAAACATCTATTGTCAGAGTATGTGTGTGTGTGTGTGTGTCCCGCTCTTCCCAGCTATTAAGTCAAACAGTCAGGTGTGTGCCTGTCTTTGTGAGCTCGGATGACTTCAGGTGGAGTCTGACTGGTGATTGAGGCGGTGGCTTGTTGCTAGGAGGTATGCGCAGAGCAAACTGCCCTGACACCATGACCCTAATGAAAGCGTGTGCCCGAAGCAGCGCCCCCCCGTCTATATTTTTAAAACTCTAATAACAGCAAGTGGTGTGAGCCGTGACTGTTAAACGCAGAGTGAACTGCAGGAGGAGCATTGACAGCGAGAATCAACAAAGATCAAACAACTGGAGACCGACACTGAATAAATAATGACATCCATTGAAGGGAAATGTGATCGGACTCTCTGGAAAAAAAAGAAAAAAAAATCAATAAACAACAACCGGACCGTGACGCCCCCCCCCCCCCGGGTGACTCGTCAACAGCTCAGACCGCTGATGACCCGCCAACGGATGGAGGCTTGGTGAGCGTCCTTTTGGACGGAGGTCGGTCAGAACCAAACGGAGCTCCTCTGCCTTCGTCTGCGCCGACAGTGACTCAAGACCGCGGCCTTTATCGCGGTTGCAATAAATGAAGTAATCTCTCTCTTGGTCAGTCGATTCTGAGAAAAAGTGGCGCGTGTGAACATCATGTTTCCTCCACAAATAGTTTGCTGCGCTCAATTACTCCGCTGCCTGCAAGCTCAATAAAAAGTTGGCTCCTGGAGAAGCTCTGCAGAGGTTATATTCTAGAAAAAACAAGCCTCTTGTTCACATCGAACCACAGATTGGAGCGCTAGCCGCACTTGCCCAGATAAAAATAACCACGGCATTAATCAATTCTAAAAACCTCATACGACTGAATCCGAGCTGGTCCTGAATCCTGGTTGATTGCAAAAAGCATGATAGCAAAACGCATCTCCTAATTACCCACGGGCTGGTTTCCATCGGGCTCACCGAGGTCAGGTCAATCTGTCTGTCTGTGCAGGCAATCCACTCAGCGCGGCGTGGGCAGCACACGCCGTGCTGATGTGCGCGCAGCAACCAATGGGCTGAGGTTTTGGTGCACAAATCCGGCTCAGCCAGATTTTGGGTACTTCATAAAAACAAAAAACATCAAAATGTAGGCTTTGATTAGATAAGCTTTGATGGAGGGGGGGGGGGGTTTAAGCCCTCGCCGTGAGGTTATGGACTCCTCTGTAAAGCTTTCAAAAAGCCCCTGAAATAAAAAAAAGTAGTGCCCCTTCCCTCACGCTGAAGCCAGGACAACACTCACGACACCTCGTTCCACGGCGCCCTCCGGGCCGGGCCCTTACCTGCGCTCGCGGTGAGGCCGCGGGGGCTGCTGCTGCTGCCGGGTGATGAAGGTGGTGCCCCACACCGGGCTGCTGTGGCTGTTCCTGAGCCAGCCCACGGGAGGGGGGGACGGGTACGAGGCGCTGCGGAAGCCGTGGTCCGACTCGGTCTCCGCAGTGAGAGAGGAGGCCGAGCTCCCCATCGCCGGGGCGAAATGGGGGGGGGGGGGGGGGGCAGTCTCTAAACGCACTCCGATGGGCAGACAAGATGACAGGGGACACGCGCTTTCATTCGGGAAGACCACCCGCGGTGCGCTCACACTATAAAGGGAGTTGTAAGCTTACGGTTTTCTAGTAACAACTTCTGACTTCAAAACAGGGAGAGTCTCCTCAAGAGAGACACTTCTGAGGAACACCAAAGCAGCGGGGAATCCAACATAAGGGCACACAAATAAATAACTTGCAGGTGGCCAAGTGTGCTGGGCGGATATCCCGCAGCGTAACAGGAAGAGGTTCTCAATTCAAATGGTGATTTGATGCGTTGAGTGGCGATTCCCGTCCAGTAGTTGGTCCCGCAGCGGAGAAAATACCATTTTTCTTTACAGCAAAAAGCTTGTAATTCTTTCCCTTGCGGACTTTAAGCCTGTAACACTCTGCACAGCGTCTTCCACGGTGAGACTCATCATCCCCCCAGCGTTCCTTCCCACACACATCCCCAGTCCGTGCAGTCTCAGGCCCGGGTCCATCCTCCCTTTGCACACGCTCAGAGAATCAATCGATCTGAGAAAGCAGGAAGAGGTGCAGCACAGAGGTCGATGTGTTCATGGTCTTTTAGAATCTAAGCCGGAAAAAGGTCCAAAAGCACACATCGAGGACAGCACAATCCATAAAACCAAAATATATCCACAGGGTGATTTACATTGTGGGCAATGGCGCAAATCAATGCATTGCATTTGCCGGTAAGGGCTATTGTCCAAAGTGTCATCTTTCAGACATCCAGTCCGACTTACAGCTGCTGTGGAGAAACACCCAGCAGCACTTCATCTCGCTGGATAGAACGTCATGTTTCAACACCCATGGGAGGCTTTTCTTACAATTTCCGCAGGATTTTGGAGATATCCACATTGATGAGAAGAAGAAGAAGAAGAAGAAGAAGAAAAAAAGAGAGAGCAGGAACATTTAAAATTTCAATTCTCTTTGAAACCACAGCAGCTGCACGAGAGCGTTTGCAGCTCAGCTTCAAACTTGAGTGTAATATCCGAGGAAATCCCGAACCCGGCTGCCCCGTTTTAGGCTGGAGATGATCCTCGTTTTCCGCCGTCTGAGAGAGAGGGAGAGACGGCTTACTTTGTGTCTGACTCCCCCCCCCGCGCCGAGGCCGGGCGGTCTAGTTCATCAAGTTGCGCCGGGGAGGGACGTGGACTTCGGTCCGCCTGTCACGTCTCTCGGAGGAGGAACAGACCCCTCCGGGGGCACAGTTTACGCGCGTCGATGGCTATAAAACCCTCGGGCGAAAGTAGTAGAGGGCGATGCATCCAGTTGGTGGGCTTTTCGCCCCCTTTTGTTGTTGCTGCTGGTGTTGTGGTGGTGGTGGTTGCTTTATTTCGCATGTAGCAGATCCCCGTCGATTCCCGGCGCACAGTCTAACGCGTAAAAAGGATGATTAATCACCAATCGCGCCCGTACTTTCAATTAAGCGCATTGGCGCGGCCCCGCGCAGCATTAGCCCGCGTGTATCCTCCTGAGAAAAGGTGTTCCGTGTCGGCTCAGAAGCCACGCAGAGCTCGGTGTGCAGAAAGAAGGTCGAAAAAAAAAAAAAAGAAACGTCCGATGAGCCGAGGAGTTCTCATCCGGGAGGGAGCCGAGCGCACCGCTGTTCCGCCGGGGTCCTCTTCGCAGGCTGCGGTCCTCTCACACGTCCTGCGTGCCGCGGTGTCTCGCGTTAAGAGACATCCGGTGTCTCGCGTAAGGAGACATCCTGGCCGCGGTCCCTGTGCCGCCTGCTCGGAGCGTTACGAAGCCGCGCCGGCCCACAATGCCAGCATGTGATGGTGTCATTTTGATCATGTTGTGGCTTTATTGGCTCATATCCCTCCACAACACCCCCCCCCCCCTCCTCCTCCTTCTCCTCCTCCTCACGCACACACACCACAGTCACTCTCCGCTATGTATTTTCACACCGCGGGGCTGTAGTTGTCCCTCGCTGGGTAGCGTGAGCGCGATGGACGAGGATGGAATCTCCTCCTAGAACAGCGGATTACTGGAGGGTCGGCACAGCGCATGCGCACTGGCGGCGTCGGGAGGCTGCGTTTAAGAGATTTGACATAAACCACAATCACCGGGAGTCACCGGGATCGCACTCATTGATGTGAACAGGATCCCGGTGCAGCGGCTAGTGGCGGCCTAGGCGGCACGCTGCACGCTCCTCGTTGGACAAGCACGTCACGTGACAACCTTACGCAGCTGTCTCACAGCCTCAATATACCATTGGCTGTTTGAGAAAAGGCCTCAGCTTTTACAGTGAACGCCAGAGTAAGGAAGTGAAGGGTTAAGAGGAAGACAGTGGTGACTGCAACACCCATCATTGCCCAGCTGTCCCTGCACATTACTGAGATAAGCCCTCAAACTTTCCCTCTCCTCTCCCTTCCACTTCATATCCTTCGATGACCTCTTTTCTGATCCCTCATCCTCTCTGGGAAATGTCACCAACCCCCCCCCCCAAAAAAAAGCCTATAAAGCATAGCAGGCTTGGCCAAATGGAAAATTACCCACATTTTTTAAAGCATTTATGGTTGCGTGTAAGCAGTGAGTTAATCATTAACCGTCATTTCATCTGAAAGGCCCCTGAGTTCCACAGCAACGGGTGTATGTTCCTGATGCGAGGCCCCGGAGCACGAGTCCTGTCGCCTAGTTTGAATGTGTGACGGACTGAAACCAGTCTGTCCAGTAAAACTAAACTACGCCATTAACGTCAGAGGAGAGTATCGGTTCAGAAATGCAAGTCACGGAGAGACTTACAATAGGTTCAAAATGCACGGCTGTGGCTGTCAAGAATGCCTGAGTCATCGAAAAGCTATGGAACCGACAGCTCAATTGTATTGCCTAAATGTATTCCATAACGAACAAAACGCAAGTACAGGCTGGGCGATCACGTTTGGCTTGTTTCAATTGAGCCTAACCATGTAGCAACCCGCTCGTTATTACAAAAAGAAAAATCTAAAACTAAAAAGCAGGCTTTCACACACTACACTGAAACAAATTGCTCATAAACCTCCCCGGAGGACGGTGGACTGTGAGCCTTTGTCATGGGTGCACCTGTCCAGAGGCCACCTGTCCCACTGTAAGTCAGCACCCAGAGAAACAGCAGCTGACACGGTCAGTGCCAGAGAGGGGGAAGGATGGAGGGGGAGGGGGGGGAGCATTTCACGTCTGCTCCCCAGGGAGAGGAAGAAGAAGGGTTAGGGGAGGATGTGAGCTGATTTCACGATACCATGTCAAATGAAAAAAGAAACGAAGAAAAAAGACGCGTTTCCTCGTCCCCTCGTTGTGGTCACTGGAGGACAACAACGAGGGGACACTCTCAAGCAAATCACGTGCCACACATCAGGATGTCATCGTGATGCCGAAGCCTTCCACTGGAGAAGAAGCTCAGGCCTCCGTCCGGTCACCTAACATAGACCTTCTACCTGACCTTGCCCTTTGACCCCCTCCCCGCCCTCCTCCAAGCAGCACGAAGCCCGTCCACCCTGACGTCGCGTTGCCCCGATACGTGCAGCGAAGCGGCGGGAATAACGTGAGGCGAAACCGCTGACAGATAACCGATCTATTCGTGGCCGAACCGTAAGCCAGTGAGCCCTGTCACGGGCGTTTAACGTTAGCCGCACCGCGCACGGCCACGTGAATAAACTCCTCACAACAACCCCCGCCCCCCCCCCCCCCAAACTGACCAAACACGGGGACCCGGTGTAAACAAAGACGCTCTCATTGAGTCGGTTGGTCGACGCCGCCCGGGCCGGCGGCGTACTCCGTGAAGTCTCCACACCGGCCGGTTGCTCTTACCTCAAGTCGGCTCGAATGAGGGAGGGATTATTCCTGCTCTTTTACCGGTCGTCTGTCCGTTAACTTTTCACAGCCATGAAGACGATAAGTTCTTCCCCGGGTAGTACTTCGGCCGTCCGTAACCTCTCCGGGGCTTCAGCTTCAGCTTCGCGCTCTCCGCCGCGGCGCCGGTTTTAGACATTTGTGACGAACGCGTACATGTAGGATACGGTTGTTTTTTTCGTCCTTACCGGTCGGGGATACGCGAGACTTGATGCGACCGCGTCGGGTTTCTTTTTTTTTTACCCTCAAACAGCCCAGGAAGGAAGGGGAATCTCCAAGGAGCAAGTCGAGAACGCACGTGCGTCAAATGCGTAGCGGTAGGCCGTTGACGTCAACAAACGCACGTAAACTTACGTAAGAATAGATCGAGAATACGAGGGTGGACTACTCAGTTTCCCACAATCAACACGGGCATTTTCAACCAGGATATCCGGGTGGGTATGAGCGTCATCACGTTGGACCAACATACATAATCCAAATATATACACATATATATGTACGTGTAAATATGTATATTTATACATGTATATGTATACATGTACATGTGTATATGTGTATATATATAGATATATATCTATATATATCTATATATATAGATATATATATATTAGTTTGTTCTTCCTAATAAAAGCCGTTTTTCAAATATGCGCTTTCCTAGTTCCGTTTAATCATATATTTTCTATACGTCCTTTGTGGTGACAATAATTAGAGTTAAATCTCGAGTATACCTTCTACTTTAGGCCGGTGTCAGACTGTGGCCCTCTGGTGACACCTAGTGGCCCCCAATCTGAACCTCAATTATCTACCAGCTTTTTAAAATATCTGTCTAAAATGATTTAAGGTTGATGTTTTATTTTATGACAAAGCACCGAACGACATTTTTATGATCTAGCGGTCAAAAGCTCTCTCCCTCACTCCGGGGATCACTTCGGGGATCATATTCAAAGAGAACTTATTTAACCTTTTTATACATAAACTATTTTATGAGTCAACAAATAAGTCCCTGCGACAAACAATAACATGCTTGTAATATTATTTCTACTTTTCTGGTGTTAGTACAATATTATAGTTATGCCTGTTGTTGCTGCTGCGGTTGCAACCACCATTACCTCCGCAAGGAAAAATGATGCTGTAAGTGCTCCATTTGATCTATTGTATGGGAATAGTTGAAGCACTTGAACTGCGGTCTTAAATGTATTGGCCCTGAGGTAAAGAAATGCTTTTTTCTTATACATCGCGTAGTATATCACTACTCTGGCCTGAATTGCTTCTATTGCGAGAGAAATAACATCATGTGCCCTGGGTTGTTATTCAATGGCCTTAACTCTGTTAAACACCGTGGCATCACCACTTATGTCAAATGCTTCTTAAATGAATGCCAATTGCCATGTCAGCATGAAAATGGTAGTCAAACGTATTAAAATATACCTATTGAATAACAAACTACTCGTTTTGAGATGTTTTACCAAATTGGTGAGTATATATTGTGGTTAATTCATTGTTATAACAGATATTGCTTCTTGAATTCTATCATATATTTGACTTTATTTATACCGTCAAAATGTTTTTCCTTAAAGGGATCTAAGCAAACTGCATACCACATGTCATGTAGACTAGTACATGTCTACCAAATAGTTGTGTTTAACACATTCAAACTATACTCCTTTAATACCACGAGATGAATTCATATGTCATTAGGGAAAAGAATAGAGCATGCGAAACAAGTGAGTGTAAGGATTACCTCTGTTAATGCCGGTGTCACCCGGGTCGTTTGAACCGGGGAAGTTCAGAGGATCAGGCCAATATTAAGAGGGTCGGTACACTTCAATAAGGCGATAGCAGAGGGCAGTTTAAAACCCTCATTAATTACTTATCAAGATCATTCCCCCGTGTGCCCTCGGCGCCCATAATACACTTGGATGTGTGTGGAGAAGCGGGGAGAGAAGGGGTTTGATTCCGTGCGTAATGTCTCGGATGAACCCGTGGTCTATCTCCGGGGCCGCGCGAGGCGGAGCGAGCAGCATCCTCTGGCAGCAGCCGGCAGCGAGGAGCCCGGTTCGCGCCTCGCGGGCGGAGGAAGTCTCGGCTGGACGTTGATCTCGCATGAACACCGAACTACCGACCGGTGTCTGCGGGGGGGGGAAAGCGACGAAAGTGGTGGTGTGGGGGGACTGGAAGGAAGAGGAGGGATCCTGCCTCACGGAGGTAACGTTACGCTTCTCCGTACATTTCATTTTGCTGCACGTTAGAAACCCCGCGCACTTGTTCTTCGCTCGAGCCCCTCTCCCCCCCCCCGCAAAAAAACAGCAGCCTTAATCTTTTTTTCGTCACCCCCCCCCCCCCCTCCTCTGGGAGTTGCTAGCTAGCCCACCTCACTCGAGTCTCCGTGGGTGTATTGTTTTCAGCGGCCGGGGTCGGTGCGTACAACACGGTTGTCATGGCGATGCTAGGGAAACCCGGCGCGAGGCACGTCGGGAGACACAAAAGACACCGTCCCGCTCCTCGCTGCCCGGCGTCCTTTTTCCCTCTGAGACTTTCTCCCGCCGCGAAAAGTTCACGGAAAGTCTCCGAATAGCAACAGCAGCGAGTGTTCTGCCCGTGCGCCTTTCGCTCCCCCGCTCGCACGAACCGGGGGGGGGAGGCGGAGAAGGGAACGCGTGCCGGTGAAAAGGAGAGCCCGTCGGTAAGGTAAGGGGGAGGGAGGGGGTGGTGGTGGAGGGGGGGGGGGGGGGGTCAAGAGGACACGAGCGTTTGGCTATGAAGGTGTGTCCTGCGTCTATGCCAGGGACGTAATGGGACCCTGCTAGGCAGGAAGAGGATGCTTTTAGTCGGCTCCTTTCGGTTTTTAGGGGCCAGCTACACGCGTGGAAATGACTGAGGCCTCCACAGCAGAGAGAGAGAGAACAACACAATTGTGTCAGCGGGGAAAAGGAAACGAACGAACGACAACAACAAAAAATGTCCGGCGAGTGTGTGTGTGTGTGTAAGGAAGGTGGGTTCAGGGTCACTTTACATGGTGAGAGGATATGAGGGTGGTGGAGTTAAGGGGGGGGGGGGGGGGGGTTGGAGGGCTTTATTTTTCACCTCTGCTCCTGATGTAACCACACACACAACATCGCACCCGGATGGAGCAAACCAAGCAGCCTCCGGCCTTCATGTTGCTGATGGCAAGACAGGATAAGCTCTCACCTCTCATGACTCATGTTCATTCGGAATTACAACCTACGTTTTCACAAGTCCACATGCTGAAAGATCTTGGTTCATGGTGCAGTGCCATGCTTCTCGTTAAGTGCAACCCCCCCCCCCTCCTGTCAATACATAAAACACCAGAGGGCTAAAAAAAACACAGAAAGCTGCCTATGTTTAATTTCCTATGACTAATATCTTGAATTACCCAGGGAGCATGAAAGCATCGGTTGCACCTTGCTGCAAAGTAAATCTGTACAGGTCAAACATAGAGATAAACAAACCTTTACAAACCAGTTAAATGAAGAAAATGCACAACGTTATACTGCATTTAGGAGGAAATGCTAGAAATCAGTGCCACGTGAAATGGAAATGTGAATACATTCGTGATGTATTTTTTCAAAGCCAAAGAAAAGGGAAAACACTGAATTGATGCGTAGACAATCTAAATAGAACCCACAGAATGTTGAATAGCAATAGCTATAAATTACAGTTATTGCTTCTAGTCATATGAATTATTCATCCAAAGATAATACATGGCAACATATTTCTACATTGGTTATTGGTCCTGCCAAGTATGAATGTCAGCTTTCCCTCGCTCCTCGTGTGTTGGGGCATGCAGCCACTTCTCTAGTATGGCTTTCACCCGCAGGGCCTTCCAAGCACGCCGTCACACACATTCACGCAGTCTTGCACATGGGGCGACACGAACGGGCCTACATCAAAGATACATCTGTTTCTTAGATACATCTGTTTCTCATGCATGTTGGATGGGACGGGTAGGCAGCGGCTGGCCACTGCTCCCAGTTACAGCGCAGATTAGTATGCATGACTTGCTGGAAGCGAAGCCGTGACTGTGGACTACCGGGGCGAGGAGGGGGGGGGGGGGGGGGGGGGGAGAAGGGAGATACGGTTTCACTAAGCGCGAGACACTAGCGAGTTGAAAAGTCCCTCGCAGTGGTCTTTTGTCCCCGCTGTTTGATGTATCGCCGGGCCTTTCTGGCTGTGAGCGGCTGGTGTGAGTCCCTTTGTCCGCTCGGCAGCCTGTTGCCCCCAACTTTTGTCATTCCAAAAAGTGTCTCAGCCAGTCTCCATGACAAGGAAAAGTCCACCGTCATATGGGAATATGCTCAATAAATGTCCAAGACAAAAACTACTTGAGTTTAGGTCTGTTGGGGAATCTTATGGAATGTTACAAAAAAATGATCTTCTTTTAATCCTGTCAAATTAGCCAATACAAGGTTCTTTCTGTATTGTATTGCATTAGAATATAAAAAAAACCCAAATGAAATAGATTTAAGCAATCAAGTTCAAACGGAAAAGTGATGACTCATAGTTCTGTGGTACCACTCGGCGTTCTTGCAAAAGGACAGAACTAATCCAGCAGGATGCACTTTGCATTCTCCTCACCCGCTCAACGCTCGCTCGGGCTGCTCATCGGTTCCGCTCGTCCCAAACCTGAACCCGAAGGTCACCCCCCCCCCCCCCCCCCCCCAGAAACATTCAGCCCTTTGGAATCCATCGAGAGTCCCGTGAGCTTGACCTCGACAAGATGTTTCCCCAGATGTTCTGCATAATTAGCACGCAGGCTCGGGGGGGGGGGGGCGAGAGGGGTGTCACCACCCGTGCAGAGTTCATCCAAGTGCCGCGGCGCTGCATAATTAGCTCACATTAGCAGGCGTAATATTCATTAGACTCGCGGTGTCGGTGTCTTTAGAGGTTTGTGTGGCGGTGATTAAGGAATCCTGTGGTTGTTTTGAACGTGTTCCCGAGAGGAAAGCAGCCCGTGTGCACGTCTGATTGAATCGAGTCGAGCTGTGTCCACGTCAAAAGTCCTTCACTCTCACTGCGGTGTTCAGGTGTATTCCCGATGTAGAAATCTGAGATAAACCAAAGGTAGTTGAAAAGGATTTCCTGTTGTCACGATGAATTGTCAAAGCTGGAGAGAACTTTGAAAATCCTGCCCACGGTTATTGGCTCGAGCACAAAGCCTTGAGATGTGTGAGGATAGTAATTGTGAACACATTCGCAACGTCGGAGACAGCGGAGAATCCGAGGCGAGCGCCATCGTAAATCACACAGTATGAGGACAACTTTGAAACTCAACACCTCCAGATCTGAGGGGCCCACAGAGGCCCTCAGAGAGACGAGAGAGGGTGGCAGATGAAGACGGGGCTACGGCTCGAGGGATTGTACGTCCCGAATGAAACATCGATGAAACCTCCGGTTTTGAAACACGGGTTTTGATTTGTGTGTGTTTGTTTTTCCAAGGTGAGCGCCAGGATTCACACTGTTAAGAGGAGGGCCACCCAACCGAACCTGGGGAGCCGCTGGAGCCCCGGGGAGCTGGAATGGAGCAACTCATAGAGTAAGAAAAGTACTTATTTGAGTGGCTTTTTGCTCACATGTTTTATTGTGTTTACTGAATGAACTTCCTGTCTCTATTTTGGGGCTTCCTGTAAGTGCTTTTGCCGACGCTTGTGTTGTGAGCATCGCACTGGGACGAGAGAAGCATTTCAGCCCCATATATAGCATACATACATATACGTATATCCTCTCTTTATACATATCTTCATATCTAAATATATTAAATCCATAGCCATTCCTTTTCCCAAATCCCATTTTGAAGAGGTTTGTTATTCAGTGTTTTGAGGACATTTGAGCAGGAAGCATGAACATTGACCAGGCAATTGACCAAATGGGTTATTTTTTGGGATTTAGCAGAAGCCGAAGTTATCATTGTCCAGGATGCAAAAGGTGGCAGTTGGACATTTGATGATGGTACTTTTTGAAAAATCTGCGTGTGACACAGTGTGAGAGTCATCCTCGGAGGCGCACTGTTATTATTCTAAACTCAGTGGAACACAAACATGTTTTACTCCACGTCTCCTTTTCAAGCAGAAGTGAGTCAGCAGAAAAAGAGAATGATGCCACAGAGGAGGGATAAACAAACCTCACGCTGGTGGGGGATGGGGAGCTGATTTATCTCACCCTACATACCTCTAGACCTCCTTTGTGTGTGTTGGAGGGGGGGGGGGGGGTCTAAACAACACTGCTAGACTCGATACATCCATCTACCTATAGTTATCTATCTATATCATCACATCATATATATCATATATATTTTCCTCCATCAATCAATATATCTCTTCTATCTCTTTCTATCTGTATATTCTCTCTCTCTCTCTCTCTATAGCTGTCGCTCTGTCTTTTAACCACCTAGCTATCTATTAATCCAGTAGGTAGATAGCCATCTCCCCATCTATTGAGCTGTCTCTTTCTCTCTCTCTTTGTCGCCTTCTCAGCTTTCCTCATGTGTTGTTACTCTTCTTTCCTCAACCTGCTTTTCCTCTTCCCCCAAAACCGTCAGCCTCCCATAGCAAACACCCCCCCCCCCCCACCCCCCTCCCCTCACCGCATCTTCCCTTCTCCCGAGCAGCACGCGCTGCAGATAGCGCCGGCGGGATCGTCGTAGTGTCCGCGGGGTGTGTGCACATGCAGCGCAGTGAGCGCCGGGCTGCCTCTGACTGTTTATTCAAGTATGTGTGTGTGTGTGACTCACACACACACACACACACTCTCACACCTTAACATTTCATTACACCTATCTCTCAGAGGAGCGGGTAGACGCTACATGCATAATGCATACCCGTGTCCGTGCCTGCAGGCTCGCTCCGCCCGACCTGTCGAGTGGAACCGTCCACTCACAGCATGTCGGCAGTGTCTCTTATTGATTGTGAAGCATCGGTGATTGTTCAATCATAACCCTTCTCTGTTGTTACACAGATTCTTATGAAGCGTCGACTTGGTGTGTGTGTGTGTGTGTGTGTGTGTGTAATACGAAGTGGAATGTGTATGTATGTGATGCCATTTGTCTGTCCTGCCTTTCTCTTTTTGGATAACCCACACGCACACACACACACCAACATTTATACCAATCAACATGATTGTAATAGAGTTTTTTTTTCTCCAGACGAGATCGTAAAGGCACAACAGCTAACTATTTGACATTTGGTGCATTCCAATTACCGCTCTAAGATAAGGACGAGCGCAATCATGGCGACGGTGGTCCAAACATTTTTGGCAAATTGGGTTTCGAGTGGCGGGCATTCGGCCACTAGAGGGAGACGCCGCCATTGGTTTGTTAGCCGGCCAGGATCGAATTTATTGAGCCATATTTCGTTATTATCTTCACGTAAGATGGAGTTTGACTCTCATAACGGCATCGCATATATATATATATATCACCGTTGCCTCCTAATGGCGGGTGTTTGTCACTCATGGGATGTTACCAGTCGAGAATCAACCGAAGCCAGCTCGGAGAGGGGCTCCTAAAGCCTCATGTTCGTCTCCCCACGTTTCCAGCGATGAAACTCCCAGGGGGCTCCTCTGCTGAAATGGTCACACTCAACCCTTCCGAACGTGGAACATGTGTTTTTGAAATCACTCAGGCGTTTATTAAAGACCGCCTCAATAGCTCAATAGCTTTAATGCCCCGTGTCTCGACAGTTAAACCCAGGTGTTGGGCACCGCTCTCTGGACGTGGGTACCTCGGCACGATTTCATTGTTATTATCACACAAGGAAATTCACTCATTCAAATGCTCACGTTAGAGGCCAATGGAAATACCATAAGTTGTTTTTATGCCTTAGAGATAGACATTCAATCTCAGTTCGGGGGGAATGTCCCTATTTTCGGACTCTCTGCTGGAGTCATTAATGACAAAACAAATCTGGAAAGGACTCACGCGGACGGGAAATGTTTGTACAGAACTCTCCACCAACCTTTTTTTTTCTCCTGTGAAGTGTTCAATGAGTTGAATGTGCTTCGGTCTGGAGTTGGAACCGCTCCTGTTCCCTTGTAGACCATACAAGCGTCGTCAGCATCAGCAGTGATGATCAGGGCGAGGCTCGTCCTTCCCTGGGTACCAGTCGACCTTTCAACTCCTCGCACCTCAGTGCTTCACCCGAGGCTCGGATATGGCCGCCTCGGGCGACAAATAAAGCAGATGCCGGTCGTGCTGCAGTGTTTGGACGCTTTAATAGCTCATTAATGTCCCTCTTTGTCTCCGCTTGTCTGGAACAGTTTGCCAGAACAGATTTACCCCGGAGGGGACGGAGAGGATGTCAAGTGTCGCAGAGAAAGTACGGAGACAGGCTGACGCAGACCGCTGCTGAACACGATGTAACACGAGGCTTTTACTCTGCAGGTGGGTGGGGGGGGGCTTGAGAAGTTTATTTCCACCTCTTCAACCTGACAAGCGGAGTAAATACTGTCCGTCGCAGTGAGCGAGGTAACCAGAGGGGCCCTAATTGGTTATTTGGGTCTGAGCTGTCAGACTGAGGGAACGCTGGTGTAGCGTCTGCAGATGGACTTTGTACAAAGTACACCGCCAAAACACACACACACACACACACACACACACTGACAATGTTTGTGCCCACAGAGCCTTTTTAGTGCCACTGTGTTTTCTTGTCGTTTCTTTGTTCTTGCTGCATAATTCAGGGTTGTCTGATGTTCGGATGAATCCCCGACGTTGTTACACTCATCTCACGGCAGGAGAACATCGCCACGCACGCACACACACGCACACACACACACACACACACCAAACATCTTAGTCACTCGACAATGACGAGTAAAAACAGTGGTCGGCTCCGGGTAGAGAGAACCACACACAGCCGTCTGAGAAATAGAGGGATGTTTTCCCTGCAGAGAGGGGGGTTGTAAAATGAAACCGGTGTGACATTTCTACCTGCTGCTGTTTCCCTGCGTGGCGCTATGGACAAAGAGGTAGAGCGCTGCGTGGGGATTGACTTGATTTTCATCATCATTGCGAGGTTATTTCACTGTATGGTGAACTGAGCCCTGAGCAGCCGATCTTCACACATGTGTAAAATGCATTTAAATGCTCATGTCCACAGCTGTAATTAACACAACATTACATTTCATTTTTTTCTTTCTGAGGTTAAGGGAGTTTGAGAGAATTTCAAGGCAGCACTTATGTCACTTCATCTTTTATTCAGTCCGGCCCCCAGGACTCTCTAAATTGCCGTGAATCTGACTGGCATTATGCAGCTTGGGAGGGGCAGGGGAGAGAGGGGGTGGGGGGGGGGGGGTGGGGGGGTGTTATAGGGCGAGGGAAGAAGAGAACGATAGACATGGAGGAAAAGAGCAGGTTATGGACGCAGAGAGAGAGATAAAAGAAAGGCATCTCCATTTTCCTCTCTTGAGGATGACTCATTTGGAGAAATAAATCAACAATTCCACTGTAGTGTTCCTGTGTGTGTGTGTGTGTGTGTGTGTACATGCGTGCATGTCTTTCTGGGAATGTATTTATAAAACAGTGCTTATTTTGTC
Organism: Pungitius pungitius; assembly: GCF_949316345.1. Classification (NCBI taxonomy): domain Eukaryota; kingdom Metazoa; phylum Chordata; class Actinopteri; order Perciformes; family Gasterosteidae; genus Pungitius; species Pungitius pungitius. The sequence goes on along the minus strand of NC_084920.1, from coordinate 2,383,472 downwards.
CTTTTAAACAGCAGTGCTCACTTCACAATACGAGCAAATGTGTTGTGTTTTTGTCGCCATCACAGCAAATGGTTTTTTTTTTCATCATACAAAATACACAAAATTCCACATAAAGATAAAGAGGGATACAAAGTTAAAGTTAAAGGTTTTCCGCCGAGGCCTCGGCATGAGCTTCTTCTTTTGAACCTCTCACATTAGAAAGGAAACGGGTCGTTTGAAGAAAACATTTTCACAATAAAGCGCGTCTGACGTGGTCTTGTTTACCGAAATCGATGTAGAACATTTCCCGGTTCAGAAGGGTTCTGGGGAGAAAAGGTATTACAAAGTGATATGATATGGTCACGAAGTAGTGTCAACTTCAAACTGTATTACGATCTCTGAGGACGGGTCGTACATACGGCAAGGTGTCTCCACAATGAGATGAAGAGTAGTGTATAAGTGAGGATTCCCCTCTGGGGTGTGTATGTGCACAGAGAAAAGTGAAATCAAGTATGAATGACGTGCCAGACAGACGCACACGTGCACGTCGATAGTCTCTTTGAAAGTCTCGCTGAACTTAAAGTGCGAGGTGCTGACAGGCGGCTGTGCAGGAATACGCGTAGGACGGATGATTCACCGGCCCGACGTGAGATAAGAATACAGGAAATAGACTATTTATAGAAGGACACTGTGTTAATCCCCACAACTAATGAATCACATTTCACTAGATATGTATCTTTCCAAAAGAGGACGCAACAGAAGACGTTTGAGGACCATTGACGTGACGGGTGTAACGGGGGCTTCTGCAGCTCTGAGCGGCTCCTAAAACCAGCCGCTGTGTGGCACCGACCTCCGAGGATGACTCTGCATGTTGTATGCACTATAACACCAGGTGGGGGGGGGGGCGGGGGGGGGGGGGGGGGTGGTCCAGCTCTGCAGGACTTTTTACTGATGACTCATCGGGATGACTTTGGGGCTTTTTGCATCACTCGTCTGGACATTACTTCTTCATTCACTACTTACTATTACTTGAGGACGGTACCTATATAGATGTTTACGATCGGATTGGCACTCCGTTCTGTAAAACATTTCGTTTATTAAAAAAAGCCACCGAGTCACATTTCCGAACGCGTCGCGGCGCAGAGATGGAGACGTCAGCGTCCTCGCGGTGACACCCTTCCTTCCGCCGCCGCTGACCTTTTCCTGCCGCGCTCATTCCAACAAGCCGTGAAGGGCACAGCTGGTGACACTGACACAACCTTCACTGTGTTTCCTGGCAGCGGCGACGCACACACACACACACACACACACACACACACCTGTATCCAAAACGAGGGGGGGGGTGGGAAATAACTTAATAAATAATAATAATTATTACTGCAACTCAGTGGCTCTTAGTCCTTCGGTGGAAATCGCTGTACCAACATCAACCTTTGATTCCCCTGCCGATTTGATGAATAAGTCATGAATAATGACTTATTCGGGATGTCAAATCTGATTGAATTATTCAGCATTTACATACAAGTCAACATCGGAGAGAGTGGGACGAGTTGCGTTCCCAAGTGGATGATGTCAGAGTGGTTTTGAATGAAAATAACCCCTTTAAAAAAAATGGCAGTCCATGATTTATTCATCCGTCGAAACCCATTTTGCGGACTAATGGCAGGAAGAAGCCTGATCTGTAGCTCCTCCTCGCTGGGGGGCGGGGGGGGGGGTCAATTCCCCTCAGAGGCTTTGCTGCCGAGTCCGTTATTTGGCGTCAAGATTCACCATTTTTCACCGTCTCCTTGAATCCTCCAAACTGGGAACTCCCCCTCTCTCTGTTCTCTTGTACACCCCCGATCGTTATCTAAAGTATTCAATAAACATGTGCTCGTTTTGTCTTGGGAAAAGACCAAAACAAGGTGCTTTATTCATGCGGAACAGCCTGCACAGCATGCACCCATGCAGGGATCAATCGGTTTGCATGTTCCTGCTCTGGTTGCACTGGTTCATACGTGAATGACACGCCAGGATGGGGGGTGCAGAGGCTTTACGAGTTATAAATATAAACGCTACGTTGTTCACATCATATTCCTATCCCTGTTTCCTGTTCTCTCTCTCTCTCTCTGCTCTCTCTCCCTACGCAGCAGAGACTCAAAATACTCCGACGAGTTCACTCTGACGGGGGGGGGGAGAGAGACGGGCGAGGCGGATCGATAAGCTGAACCCTTTTGTACGGGAACCGGCGGAGCTCACACCGCCCACACAACACACACACACACACACACACACACACACACACACACATCAGTCTGCAAAATGTCTGCTTAGACCACTTCCTTTCCAAATACATACTGTAAATATAGGCAGTTTGAAAATAACGAATAATTCCCTTTTACACGTCGCAGCTGCTAATTGGCAAAATTCAGCGCTCTACTAAATGGCAACTCGGTTCTAACTGCCCAATCGTTAATATTGTTTAGGCGTCTTAATTGGGACATTTTAAGGGTTTTTCATACCTCAAATTAAAGTAACTTGAATGGGTTTAGGACTTTTAAAGCCAGGTCAAATTGTGTTTGATCACAGCTTCACCCGAATAACGAAATGCACACATTCTACTGGCTGTGTGAGAAACGTGAGCTGACCCGTAACGGCACACAATCCTCCCAGAAAATGAGTCATCACGTGAGGGTCAGAATCGGGAGGCGTGTGGAGGGAGCAGGAGAAAAGGAAGGAGGAGCAGGCAGCTGGGGGGGGGGGGGGGTAAAAGAAGGAGTCACGGAGAGATGACGGAAAACAGGATAAGGAGGAAGAGGAGGAGGAGGAGGAAGAAGAAAAAGGAGAAATGTAGATATTAAAAGGAACCGCGTTGAGGAGAGAGAGGATGACCAGAGGAATGTCTTAATGTACCGTGGATGTGTGGGAGGGAACCACACACACACACACACACACAAAAACAAGCTCCCCTCTCCATCTATCCTCCCTACCTCCCTTCTAACATTCCCTCGCTGCCTTTTTGTTGTCGTTGTTTTTGATATTCTGAGTGGCAGATAAATGCAGGAGGAAGCTCTCCCCCTGGTTTTGTTTTTTTTTAATTATTGATTCAATACAACAGAAGAGCTCCATCCCTGCACACAAGCGCACACAAATGCACACAGAGGCAGACAGAGGCAGAGGAAGTTATGATGCTTGAGGTGGAGACGTGAGCTCGAGACATGTGACACAAACACACAGAGCTCAGCCGGTACCTCCCGCTGGGATGTGTGTGTGCGTGTGTGTGTGTGTGTGCGCTCACTATGTGAAAGAATTTGAGAGAGAGACAGACAGATTGAGAGGGACAGAGACGGACAAACAGAGAGAGGGACAGACAGAGAGAGAGAGAGACAGAGCAGCTTGTACTCTCTCTTTCTCCATCACATGAAGACCACAGATGCTGAGCCACCACCTCTCTCTCTCTCTCTCTCTCTCTCTCTCTCTCTCTCTCTCTCGGTCTTCTTGTTGGCTCTCCAGTGAGGGAGGGAGGGGGGGGGGGGCTCCTGCTGTGTCAATTGGTAGGCAGTTGCAAACGTTATACTATTTCGGGAGAGAGTCAATAGCGAGCGATCTGAGGAAGAGGAGAGAGGCAGAGGGCGGAAATATATAAATAAGAAAAAGCAGAGGAGGATTTGGCTCGTTCTCCTCGTGCACACCGAGGATGAGGAAGCGCGTGGAGAGCCGGACCTGCGGCTGAAGGCGCAGCGCGTGAGACGAGCAGCGTTATTCACGTTATCATCATTATTCTTTTTCTATTTTTTTCGGGGTGGGTGGGGGGGGTGGGGTCTAAAAGGCAGAGGGGGAAGGGGAAGGTGGAGGTGAGCCGGCGGAGGAAAGATGGCGAGTTTTGGGAAACTCACAGACTACTTTAATCGGCGCAAGTCTCAAGAGGAGATGCGGGAGGGAAGGAGCGCGCAGCGCAGCGGCAGCTACTGCTGCACCGTGGCCGAGGCCAGGTAACCCCCGCCGCGCGTCTGCGTGCGTGTGCGTGTGTTTGTCTCTGTGTGTGTGTGTGTGCGCGCGCGCCTCCGTGTCTCCGCTCAGGTGTGCCAGGCTTCCACGGAGGCACGGCGGGTCTTTGTGTAACCGAATGTTATTGTGTTCATAGCGTTCCGACGCGTTTTAAAAGTGCATTTAGTGTGAATACAACGTACGCGTGCGCGCACAACAACACAAGAAGTGAATAATGCTTATTTTTTTGGTGAATATATCCTTGTGTTGCTGCGTGAATGCACACAGGTGTTTGTACACAAATGCGCGTGCCCGTGTGTGCGCGTGCGAGCCACCGTTGTGTTACATAAGTGTCGAGGTGCAGTTGAAGTATGATTACTGAGAGACTCAGAGGATGTATAGACGTCAGATTGACAGCAGGTGTTGAAGCGGTGGTGGGAGGGGTCAGGAAGGGGGGGGGCGGGGTCAGGGGGCTTAAAGCAGCTATATTCTATATTCATTTTGCATTGTGTCACGCTGCAATTAGCATCCTATCCTACACCTTAAAGCATTACCACCATGGCAGAGTTTTCCCGTTAAATTACGTAACTGTAAAAAAGTACAAATCAGACTGCTAATGTAAAGAAATGCATAAAACCAATAATGAAGTGGCACTACTGGAAATAATACCCATCAAATCTAATATCATTCCCTCGCAGCACAAGTGTTAACGCGGGTGGACGTGTGATTCCCTGCCATCACCCATGCAGCGTCTCTCTCGTCCCCACAGCCTCTTTGTCTCCGTCTCTCCCACTCGCCGTCTCTCTCTCTCTCACACGAGCCGGCCCCCTCCCACGCAGTCCGTCTCTTGGAGGGGTTCGTTGGTGTCAAAGTGAAACCCATCTTTTTGTTCAGGTGTTGCCCCAGGACAGCTGAGCTCCGCCTCCTCGGTGTCCCGACCCATTATATACGGAAGGAACAGGGCGATATCATGGCCGTGCCTCTAAATTTAGAAGTGCCGAGAACTTCAGCCCCCCCCCCCCCCCCCCTCTTGCCTTAAAGTCCTTACATTTACTTTGACGTGTTTTTGAAACTTTTTAATTAGAACAGGGCTAATTAGCCCACGTTTCTCTTCGGGGACATTAAAAGGACACAATTCCTCCGGGTTAACGTCAGAAGGAACGATGACTCGAAATTGACATCATTCTTTTTTTCAGTGGTTCAAATTGAGCATCGTGTTGTTTTCAGCGGCGTTGCTCTCGACACCTGAACCGGGCTCATGTTTCCACGTGTGCGTCTAGCTGCTCTCTCTCTTAAAATCTTCTGCCCAAACAGAACCGCTAGTGTTTCAAAACCCTTCATTACGCTCACTCTACTGTGTAGGAGGAGCTGTTGGGTGGAGAAAATACTCCCAACAGGTGCAGCTCTTTTTAACACTGCCTAGTTTGCACGGGATACTTTTAGCAGGCGACTGATACAAATTCTTCTTCTTCTTCTTCTTCTTCTTCTTCTGGAATTTGGTGAGCAACCAGCAAGAAATCAAACAGGAGTCTTTTGAGCTCTTACTTTTTGATCTCCTGGAAGAGATGAGAAGTCAGCACCACACAGGGATGAAAGGTGGCCGCTCGGTCGGTCCATGATGAGCGATGAGCACGAGGGGGATTTATGCTGTGATGTAGTGAGAGAAATAGTTATTGTTCTGCTGTAACCCTCCCTGCACTTTGCTCCCTCCTGTCACTCAAGCTGCTCAAACCACTTCATCCAATCTCTTTGGTCCGCTGACTCCTTGAGCGATGTCCACTCAGCCAGCGATGAGGACAGAGGTTAATCACTCCGTGCCCTCTGGACTGATGGTGTGTGTGTGTGTGTGTGTGAGGGGGGGGGGTGGGTCTGTGCTCTTTCACTTTTCTAATCTTAGCCCACTCAGAACTGAGACGTTAATTTTATCGACCCAAAAAGTACAACTTTTTGAATATCCAAGAATCGTTTTTTTTGAAGATTCTCACAGAATTCTTAGGGTTGTACAAAAAAAAAAGAGAAAGACAAAAGAGGTCCAAAAGGGCTCGAGAAGAAAAGTTTGAAAACACACTGTTTTAATGGGCACTGTGCTTATGAATGAATGACCGTGTGCTGAGATGAGAAGTCAGAACCACACTCTATTCATGCACACACACACACACAGACACACTCTGTTCATGCACACACACACACACAGACACACTCTGTTCATGCACACACGCACACAGACACACTCTGTTCATGCACACAGACACACAGACACACACACACACTCTAACAGAGACACTGCAGATAATACATCTGCCAATCTGTGGCAGACATTGTTCTTTGGGAAAATGCAGATTGTTGCTCAGAAGTCTCTCCTCTCCCCCTGTTTTTGTAGACTGAGTCGCTTAGCAACAGGTCCGAAATTGCCGGTGCGTCCTGGGCCGACCGAGCGGGCCCGCTGTGTCATCGCCATGACGATAACACACCGGGCCGACAGAGCAGCCCCGCGTGTTACTGCCATGGCGCGCTGGCCGCAGACCAACAACGGTTTGTGTCCCTGTGTTTACCACCGGGCCCGGAGTTGTTTCATCTCATACTAAGGCTAAACGCGTGTGTGCGTGTGTGTGTGTGTGTGTGTGTGTGTGTGTGTGTGTGTTTCGCAAAAATGCTTTTCCATGCAATTCAGTATGGATTTTTGAAGAGTAAGAGACCTGCCAGTTTCAATTACTTTCCGTGCGTGTGTGTGTGTGTGTGTGTGTGTGTGCGCGCACCATGCCTGCGAACACTCTGAGCTCGTCCTTTGACACTCAGCAATATGAAAGCATTATTCATCGACACACCATCTCATGCAGGGCTTTTCTTATTGCAGGTGAAACACCTTCTCTGTCGGAAGGGGGTGGGGGAGGGTCGTTTGAGGGTGTGCGGAGGGGGGGGGGGAAGTATCTCACTGTCAGTCCTTGGATAGCCTCTGGATGTGGCTGACTGTCCGTCTACCTGAAAGCTATACGACAAACACGACATTTGCATCCTAAGCCAGACGTCCAGGAGAGTCCTAAGAGAAGCAAAGTACTTTAGAGCACTTTCACTTTGAGAGCACTTGTCTGTAGAACGATGCTACAGACAAGTGAAACATGCCGGCGAGGAGAAAGCTTCCTTTCAGTGTGCAACGAGGGGCTGCATCATTTGATTATCTCGTTAATGAATGAATAATGATCAATCACGTGCTGTCATAAAGTCAAGCTTTTAATGGATTAGATGAAGAAGACTGATACAATAAGACATGAGATCATTTTTAGGATATTTGATGATGCTCAGTGGCTGATGATACATGAATAAACTTGCCATGATCACTATGGTCACATGACATCATTATTTTGTCTAGAATTTCAAGTGATACCTCCAAAAGTTGGCTTTAAAGGTCTGTTTGAGAGAGAGAGAGAGAGAGAGATGTCAAAACATCATGTGTATGTGATATCAATCTTCTCTCCGGACTCTCGGCAAAAAGAAAAAGCCGGTTCTAAATTCCAACACGTGACCCTTCCTTTAAATGTCGGGGCGGATGTCGGGTCGATCGATCGCAGGGAACGCGTGGCGCGTGAGAGGACAAGGACCACAACGCGGCGAGAAGTCGGAGAGATTGTATCGCACCCACGGACGCACACGTGCACGGACGCACACGTGCACGGCACGCACACGCGCACTGCTGCAACGGCACGCACCGTTCCGACCAGTGTATCCGCCTGAATGACGTTTGGAGACACTGTCCCTCGCTCTGACGCTTCTGTCAAAGTCAAAATGAGACAAATAAATCTCATATCTTCATATCGGGCCTCTGTGTTCCTTTCCCAAAGCCCGAGGGCCCGTGGCCTTGTTTGACTTTCCCCCCGGGGGGCCACGTGTTCTTTGTCCGAACTCGTCACGCCTGAATCTGGAGGTTGGCAGCTTCTGCCAGACTGATATCTGGAATGTTTATCCCCCCCCCCTTCACTCCCTTTTCATTGGATTTGATCACACGGAGCCGATTTGAAGGTACAAGAGACTTTATCTTCAATAATGTAAGGGTTCCAGGGTGTAGTTTGGCCCGACGCGCAAACTGTTACATTATTGAAGATAAAGTACAGCCTCAAGTGCATCAATGATGTACCCCTCGTGACTCACTCTCAACCAATCAGAACGCTGGATTTCATCTACCCGTCTTATAATATTATATATGGGACACAACGATTTTAGGGATTATTCCGATGTAATAATGTTCATCTGTTGCGGTGCAATGCGACACTTCCGGGTCTTTTTTTTTGTTTGTGTGTCGGCCTGGAAGGTTTGAGGGACGTAAAAGAGAAACGACGGGGCCACGGCGGGGACAGCGGGACGCGTTGGGGGAAACTAGGGCTGTTGCTTTTGGTCTTTGAATAATGGTGATTGGGGAAAAAAAAAAAAAAGAAATGACCCATCTGCGTCTTCCTTTAAAAAGCATCGACATATAAAAGCACCGCACGTACGCGCCCATCATGTGACCGCCCCGTGGCTTGTAAGACGTGAACTGTTTGCTATTAAGGACCGTTCCGTGATTGCGGCTATCGACCGGCGTCCCGGCGGACGCCGCGCGCCGCCGACCGCCATAAAAAAAATAAAAAAAACCCCGGCGATTCCTATCGGTCGAGTTCCAAACGGCCTCCGCCTTCATTATGCTGAGGTGGAAGCAATTTCACTATTGATTAGCGCAGCTGCTCTCTGGTTTCTCATTAGGCTGCTTGTGTGCACCAGTGTGTGTCCAAGTGTGCATGGTGTGTGTGTGTGTGTGTGTGTGTGCTGGTAGTGCATTGCACGGTTATAGCCTGCAGGGCAAGGTAGCAACCTGTCTTCAAACAGCTGCTGCATGAACATTGGAACTGGTTTGTCTGCTTGAATCTCGCCCAACTCACGGGATCTCCATCCCTCTCTGTGCCGTCCAACCAGGTCCCTGGAGAGGAAGCTGCAGAGACCCATGCTGGCTAAGTCCCGGACCCTCCCCAGCATCCCCCAGTCTCCCACCGTCTCCAGAGTGCATCACTCCCATCTCCTCGGCGGGAGTCCTCCTCGTAGGAAGAACCCGCCCCCCGCCGCCAGCCACCCAAAGGCCTGCACTCTCCCGCCAGCAGGTAAAGATGTGGATGCTTGTTCACCCAAACGGCACCGGGCGACTTCGTAGAACTGACTGCGTCATCCAATCGATTTGCTTGTTTTTCCCTCTAACCCACGCCTGACAAAGCCCAGAGTGAATGTCCCCCAAAAGGCACTTTGCACATTTATGGTATTGGCAATCCACACGTTCCTTTTCAACTCACTCATGTCGTGGGAAATGGAGACAGATCCTAATCGGCTCATCCACAATCGTCCTGGAAATGGCCCGATACGATCGATGCCCCGTCTCGGAAGCGCACAGCGGTGTGTCGAGGGGGCTGTTTCTCCGACCTCTTGATTCCTAACGTATGTGCCTCTTGAACTGATGATCCGATAAGTGTTTCATGCCGGCGATACGAGACCACTAAATGCTTGAAGATGTCAAACGGACCGCGATTCCAGTCGTTCTCCAGCTTCCGCCTACGCTTTGCCTCTTTGATACCCGCCGTGCCCGATGGAGAGCGCGAAGCGGCCAGTTGTGTGTGAGCGAGAGAGAGAGAGAGAGAGAGAGAGAGAGAGATACAGCGTTGTCTCTCTTTGGTTCATGAGTCAAACGCACACCTTCGACAGAGAAGAAACGCCGCCGACAGAGACAGCTGTCGGCAAAAGAAACACTCAGTGAAAACACATGTTTTTTTAAGTATATGCAATCTGCGCTTCTAAACTGTTTAAAGAGTGACCTACATACAGCATGTTTTAATGCATTTATAATTTCTCAGCTGATTCTGCTTTTAGCCGCTCTCAGACTATTCCCCCGAAATGGGTCATTTGAGAAGTAATCTTCACTCCGCCGTTTTAACGGCGTCCAGTCAGCAAACCAACACAATAAACCTCTTTACATAACCTCCTGCTCCTTCACACACACACACACACACACACACAGTGTGACCACCGCGAGACGGACCAGAATGGCCGTGTTTCCAGTTTCCAGTGAAAAGGGCAACGCTGTTGAAAACCTTATTCGTGATGTATAAGAGAAGCGAACCAACCTTCTCCAGCCTCCAGCTAATGAAGACAGAAAAGAAACCGCGTGCACTAGAGGAAAAGGAAGGTATTAAAATGGGGCGAAGTCTTGGACTTGAAGTAAACCCAACGTCCCAGCGGAGTCCCAGAGAGAGGCAGCAACACACAAGCTCCCGACTCTGCACAGCGCATTCAAACAACACAGTCACAGAACCATGGTTTCATGCTCCTCCCCAGACACCATGCTGCCCTAAAATTAGTTTGGATTATCACATGAAACAGCCTAAACGTGAGTCCTCCAGAGAACTTCCATTGCAACACACCGAGTCTTATATAACCAAGTGTTGGAAACTCCACATGTTTTTCAAAGCGAAAATGTGCCTTCGGTTTAGATGCAGTTAAATGTGGTCAATATATTGCCACCACAGGGCTCTTTATTTGGCTCACAGATAAAAGTGCAAACAATGTAAAAATTATTAGGTCAGAGAATAACATGGACATAAAAAAGAAATTGGTTGAAAAATGTAAAACAATTTAACCTTCAAAAATGTAATGGAACCAAAGCAAAAAAATAGGTCAAAATTGTGGAAAAAAGAAAATTCTTGGTAAAAAAAAATTGGTAAAGACAAATATTTGGTCAAAAATATCAAGAAAGATATTAAGGTTAAAGAATTCCATTGAAAAAAAGTATTATAATAATATTATTTGGCCGAAAAATGTAAAAATATATTATCTTGAAAAATGTTGTGCATCGGAAAATGGCATGAAGTCCAAAATATGAAGTCCAAAAATGTCACACAGAAAAAAAACACGATTTGGGCCAAAAAAAGTATGAAGTCCAAGAAAATGTCAAAAAATATTGGATCGAAAAAAGTCCAAAATATATTATCTTTAAAAATGTAATGGAACAGAAGCAAAATAAATAGGTCAAAAATTGTTGAAAAAAGAAATATTTAGTAAAGAAATTGAGGTAAATAAATAAAAAATAGCATCTTGGAAAATGTCGTGGATAAAAAGTAAAAAAACTGATCCAGACTAATGTCCTAGACTATTGATGTTCTCTTTGGTTTATTTAGCCCAAGGACTCATTCTGTGTTCTACCTGTACCTTTCTTTGTCTGTTTGCCCCACTGCTGCTCTGTTGCAAATATCAAATTGAGGGGGAGTCTCACATGGCCCCTTGTTGCCTAGCAACCACTGTCATCCACCACAATGCTGCATCTCTCCGTCTCTCTCTCGCTTTCTCTTAATCTCTCCATTGGGGATTAAGAACCTTTTTTTTATTTTTAAAATTGAAGTTGGTTAATAAGCCTGCATTCAAGGATTATAAGGCAACATCCCCACTAGTGAATAAGAACTCACTAATAAAGTCATTATTAACACCTGCTGTTTAGACCTTTTAATAAAACATATGGTTACAATATCATTCTTATGAGGCTTAGTATAAATTTGGTATTTTTATTTAGGGGTTTGAATGCAACAATTGGTCTGTAATGTTTTTATTAATTATACGTTGTTTATCTTTATACGTTGTTTACATCAGCAATTAAAAAGATAAATGAAACATATGCCGTTAAATTAAGATCAGTGACATTTAAATGGAAAAAACATGTAATAAATCGCATGGCCGTGTGACCGTGAAGACAAAAATAAATACTACACAATGCATCCACGTTCTGTCTCAATTTAAATTTGTTTTGGTAAAAAAAAACGATTTCTAGTCTTCGATCCTTCAGTACCGATGTGTTCTGTCAGAATATTTGTTTACAGAATTAGAAGCTAATGCTAGTTAGCTCCTAACAGTTGGATAAAGTACTTCAGGATAGTTTCGTTCTGGCAGATGTTACGCCGTCATCATGTCCCTCTCTCCTCCGAGCACTGATATTCTACAGCTTACCCAGCATGCACCAGGCGAGTAACTGATAAAGTGTTTGACTCTGCTGGGATCGGTGGGGCCCGCCGCGCATCTGCCTCCGCTCTGTGGCCGTCGTGTTGGCGCCGGCGCCGCGGCAGATTTGTTCCTCCCTCTTGATTATCCGCGAGCAATCATTCCTCCGGAGCGCGTGGAATCATAATCAAGTTGTTGAGGTGGCGGGCCGAGAATAATGTTTGTGAAGGTTGATTAAATTCGGGAAATGTGTCATGAAAGCAATCAGCGGACGGCGTTCCACGAATCGTGGAGCAATAATCACATTGAGGAATTAACTATTTATTATCCGTCCACTCCTCTTTTTTCCTTTCTTCTCCTCCCTGACTGTTCCCTAATGCCGCCACTTATCCTTCTTCTCCCTCCTCTCCCCCCCCCCCCCCCCCCCCCCCCAGGGGAGCTGTGGCGCTTGGAGGACGACATGGAGGGCGGAGACGAGCCCGGGCACGGCGACGGCGGCGGCCCCGAGGCCCGCCCTCGCTCCCAGTCCCCCTTCTCCCACTTCCGGGCGCGAGCCGCCTACCTCCGCAAGAGCGTCTCGGCGGACGACCACCTGGACCTCGGCTCGGACTTCGGCTCCGCGGCCGGCGCCGAGAGCAAGCCCCCCCGCAGCAGGAAGGGCAAGCTGAAGAGGAACTTTGTAAGTCTGATCCTTTTTATTTCTTTCTTTTAAAGAATCCCATCAAGGCGTGAGGAGGTTCTCCTACTCGCTGCACCACGATGGAGACACTCAGAGCAGCATCAGGACTCTCTGTGCCTCTCAGTGTCCCCTCACAACCTCTCCTCCCGTACACATTCCCCATCGACACGTCTGCACTGCAGCGGCTCAATGGTTTCCATCTCCTCAAAGGGAAAAAGTCCCAACCGAGTTCTATTTCTGAGACAGTGACTGTCCTACTCGTGACTGTACTCGTACTTGATGTGAAAATCGACTGTTTGTTATAATCTCGATGCCGTCGGGGGGCAAAATAGAACGGATTGCTGCCGCTGACTTGAACTTTAACTGCGTGAGGATCATAGTGTTGCTACAAATGCATCGAGTGCAAAAAGTGCAAAATCCATACAATCAATGTACGTTTGTCCCTCAGTGTGCGTCTTCATTGGATCTTTTGGAGGGGGGGTGCCAGACGATGAACAGTGCATTAATGATTGAGGACTTCTTTATTGTCCCTCGGTCACTGGATCAGGGAACCGGAGAAGTCATTACCAGTCTGCACTTTGTAATGGACTCTCCGGTGTCTCAGGGGGTAAGAGGACACCAGCATTTGGTCCCTCGTAGTCTGCTGGGACTTTCTAAGGGACACAGCTGGACGGGGAAGCATGGCGTCTGAAGTGCAGAGACGGGACGTTGCACAGGTGACAGGATCATTCCTGGTGCTTAACCTTGAAAGAATCGCCTGGACTCCAATCTGAATTTGCACGTCGGACCTTTCGTTTTTTCACACGTTTGGAGCCCCCCTTTTTGTAAGACATCCATCGCAGGACCTACGAGGAAGGGAAGACGCGGCGTTTGCCTCGCTGGACTCGGAGCGATGGGGAACGCTGTGGATCCGGTGGCCTGCCGCGCGTGTTTCGAGGTGAGACGGGCGCCCGGTCTTGGTCTGCTAACAGCGCGCCGCACTAAAGGAGGGGGGGGTTTTGGAAGAGCCCCGATGCCTGCGGCGTGACGTCACATCGTCGCGTAACATTCAAAAGGCTGCTCCACGACGACTGTGCTTCAGCCAGCCGGGTGGGAAACATTCATTAACGGTTCATCAGACTGATTTACCGGCACCTTGTTGTCATCCGTCTCCCGCTGTCACACACGTGTCATTGTGTGATCTCAGCTGACTGAGGGTGGTGTCCCTACGTCAACAACAGCGCATTAATGTCGCGTCAAGGCTTGTGGTGTCAGTTAATCATCGATCCGGAGCGCTTTAGTCCCGCAGACAACGATAAATGCTCTAATTTCTCACAGAGACGCGTCTCCCCCCGTAGGGGCCCAGTGTGCGCACGGATGCATGTCCCGGCCCGACGCCGTCTCCTGATTGGACGTTTCGAGAAAACTCATCGGGCTTAACAGCCGGAGGGCGCTGATCCGAAGTCTGGAAGCAACTTGACTCCCTCTAATAAATGAAACGAGGCGAGCCGATCTCCCCGGAAACCCCGCGTGAAACAAACCAGACCCACTTCGAAGACATCACGGAGACGCACGTTTGGACAAAAGGGGGCCGTCCCCCGTCCCTGTGCCCACGCGTCATCATCCCAGCGGCGTGGCTTTGATGGAGAAGAGTTGTGCTGCTCGTCGTTGTTGTTGTTCCCTCCAGCGGAGGCTGCGCCCGCAGGGTTCCCCAAAGCCGCACCCAACGCGTCCGCAGAGCGGGGAGCACAGCACCCAGTTATCAGCACCCAGGTCAGCCTCCGCCACCCCTTTCCGTATTGGGCTTCCTCTGTCGGGGTGCATAGTGCGCAGATAGTCTGCGTCAGTGACCAAACACGGCGAGTCTGAGAGCTGGACAAAACGCGCGCGGCCGAGTGTTCACTCTCAGCGACCCTTGGGATTACAGGTTATTCGATCCGGGCCTCGATGAGCACGAAGGGCCGCGAAACAGAGGATGAAGAGCCTCCTCTGAGTTCCGGGTGTTCTTCAGAAAAGGAAATGACTGGATGCGGTGAATGGTCACACGCGTGGCCTCCTCTGTTCCCCCGCCACGCGTCGAAGCGCCGTTGCCGGGAGGCCGACACTCGTTTCAAAGGTGAAGTGGGTGTCGGGATGTGATGTGTCCAGCGTGTACGGTGCGTCCCCACGCTCTGAGGGGGGGGGGGGGGGGGGGACACAGTGTGGCCACTCACCGAGCCGCTGGGCTCAAGTGTCGGATCTCTGTTGGTCTCCCATAGCAACCGCCGCCTCTTACACGCTCTCTGGTTCTGCTAAAGACTCCTTTCTAACCCCCACTGAGTCAACCTACACTCACCGGCCACTTTATTAGGTACCCCATGCTAGTAACGGGTTGGACCCCCTTTTGCCTTCAGAACTGCCTCAATTCTTCGTGGCATAGATTCAACAAGGTGCTGGAAGCATTCCTCAGGGAGTTTGGTCCATATTGACATGATGGCATCACACAGTTGCCGCAGATTTGTCGGCTGCACATCCATGATGCGAATCTCCCGTTCCACCACATCCCAAAGATGCTCTATTGGATTGAGATCTGGTGATTGTGGAGGCCATTTGAGTACAGCGAACTCATTGTCATGTTCAAGAAACCAGTCTGAGATGATTCCAGCTTTATGACATGGCGCATTATCCTGCTGAAAGTAGCCATCAGAAGTTGGGTACATTGTGGTCATAAAGGGATGGACATGGTCAGCAACAATACTCAGGTAGGCTGTGGCGTTGCAACGATGCTCAATTGGTACCAAGGGGCCCAAAGAGTGCCAAGAAAATATTCCCCACACCATGACACCACCAGCCTGAACCGTTGATACAAGGCAGGATGGATCCATGCTTTCATGTTGTAGACGCCAAATTCTGACCCTACCATCCGTATGTCGCAGCAGAAATCGAGACTCATCAGACCAGGCAACGTTTTTCCAATCTTCTATTGTCCAATTTCGATGAGCTTGTGCAAATTGTAGCCTCAGTTTCCTGTTCTTAGCTGAAAGGAGTGGCACCCGGTGTGGTCTTCTGCTGCTGTAGCCCATCTGCCTCAAAGTTCGACGTACTGTGCGTTCAGAGATGCTCTTATGCCCACCTTGGTTGTAACGGGTGGTTATTTGAGTCACTGTTGCCCTTCTATCAGCTCGAACCAGTCTGGCCATTCTCCTCTGACCTCTGGCATCAACAAGGCATTTCCACCCACAGAACTGCCGCTCACTGGATGTTTTTTCTTTTTCGGACCATTCTCTGTAAACCCTAGAGATGGTTGTGCGTGAAAATCCCAGTAGATTAGCAATTTCTGAAATACTCAGACCAGCCCTTCTGGCACCAACAATCATGCCACGTTCAAAGTCACTCAAATCACCTTTCTTCCCCATACTGATGCTCAGTTTGAACTGCAGGAGATTGTCTTGACAATGTCTACATGCCTAAATGCACTGAGTTGCCGCCATGTGATTGGCTGCTTAGAAATTAAGTGTTAACGAGCAGTTGTACAGGTGTACCTAATAAAGTGGCCGGTGAGTGTATATGCTGCAGCAGAATACCAGCGCATCCCAAATCCACTGGGAGACGGGAACCCCGCTCTGTCCTACAGCGCCTGCATTCCTCGCCTGGTTAGCAGGTCTCGACTCGGCCGCTTCGCTGTGGATTTCCTCATTTCCACGCAGCTTATTCTCATTTGGGGCGACAGAAATGAGCTTCGCCGAAATCCCAAATTGCCAGTGCAAAAATAATGGGGGGGGCGTCTGTGAGGAGGATTTGAAGGCGAGGCGCTCGGTCAGCACTGATGGCGTGCCGGGTTGTTCCCCCCCCCACCCGCCCTTCGGATCACGATCCATCTCAACACCTGCCTTTTGGATTGCTCCTCCGGGGGCTCTCGGCTTTTGAGTTTCAGCTCGGTCCTTTTTAGATTCAGTTCTAATACAGCCGGTCTGTGTCATCAGAGATTATGGGGGGAGGTCCGGTCGTTAAGATATAGATAGACAAAAAATATATTTATACAAAGAAAATTCACTTTAAATGAAATCAGCTAACCAAGCAAACAGTGAACGGGGTTTGTGAGATGAATCTGGTGATTTATTGTAAAGTGTCTCCTGTTTCTGTCCTTTTAACAGTCCGAACAAAAATAACAACGATCCCAGGTGTGAGAAACGCTCCCCTGGGTCTTAAATCTTCTGCACACAGGTCCTGCTTTCATTTGATTTCATTTCCATTGCTGTCGTTTGATTCCAAAGCTGCATGCCGTCCTTAAACCAGCCACACGGTGGCAGCATAACGCCACGCAATAGAAATCATACCTCACAAAGGCCCCCCCCCCCCCCCCCCCCCATCCTCCACCTCCCGATTTCTCTCACTGTTACCTGGGTGGTGCTCGAGGTTCCTCTCTGCTGACTCAATGGTCCTCAGATGACTGACAGCCGTCACAGACCTTTCCTTCAGAGATCAACTCCCCGCTGTGAACTGGTCAGGACGCGTAATGTCACAACAACCAAGACCCAGGTCTGAGAGAATAAGGAAACGGATCCCAACGCGTCCCACTTTCATTCGCTCCATCGCTGAGGCTCGGAATCAAAGCTCGGGCCCGGGGCCTCGGAAAGGGTCATTTGTGGTTAGCATGGTTACGGCTGGCTTTCCTCATACGCACAACCCCACATCACAGCACATAAGTCATCGCCCCCCCCCCCCTCCCTCCCTTTCCATCCACTGCTGTTATTGTGTGCCTGTGTTTTTCTGAAGAGGCTGCAGCTCCAATGAAACGAACCCTTTCTGGTTATTGTAGCGTCTCTTTGACACACGCTCCATCCTTAAGAAGCAGACCCGAGAATGGGACGCGGATGTTTCCTCGCAGCCACATTGGTTGCCGCCGGTAACCAGTGAATCGGTGTTCATTAACTACGTCGATTCCCCCTTTTCTACCTCTCCATCACTCTCTCTCTCTCTCTCCTCCAGTCTTTGCTTCTTTTCACCCTGCTGGAGGAGAGGATCACCTCTGAAGGCTTCTCATGCGCCCGTGAGCTCGGCACGTCTCCCGAGGTAGCGTCGGGGGTCGAAGCACCTGTTGATGATACCTGCCTGTAGCTGGCGGGGGCCTCTGACCCTGACGCTCCTCTGTGATATTTCTGTGCTCGTGGGAGGGGGAGCATGAATCACCGGGTGGGACCCCGGGGGCCGCGTTGCAGAGGCGTTGTTTCGTGGCCTCGGTGATGCTCCGTAGCTCACTGAATAGTCCCAGAGAATAAAGCCTAGTGAGGCTGAGTGGCTCATTAGGAAGCTTTTGTCTGTCTTCATACGAGTCGTACAACGTGTGGCCGCCATGAGTCCGGCTTCATTCTCTCGGCGTATTATCCGCATTATATGTATATATAAATGTCTATTTTTCTCTCTTATTTGGTCATTTCAAAAGGCTGCTTATTTCTCTCTACATCTTTTTGCCTTAGAATAGCCCTTAACAATCCCTGTCACCACCCCCCTCCCCCTGGCCCTTCACCTCCGACCTCTCGTCCCTCTTTTGCGCAAAAAAAAAATCCTGGCATGTCTATTTGTCCCCCTTTTACATCTTCATCCTCACCTCTGTCTACCCTCCCCAAATCACTCTTCCCACACGTCTCTCTGATCCAGCCCTCCTTTTGCCCCCCCCCCTGACGGAGATAGAGGTGGGAGATGGGCGGGGGGGGGGGGGGGGGGCTCTTTTCTCTCCTTCGTCCCCTCCGCTGACCTGCCCTTAATTGGTCTGCTTGCAGTTGCACCTACAGGATCCGACCGGCTGTCAAACAGATCCCTGCCTGTTGAGGTTAACCTTAAGTGGGCCCGAGTCGGGCCCCCGAGTCCCGGGTTTGGAGTGGTTCTCAGGGTCTAGGGCCCCGGGCACAAAGGGAGGGCCAAAAGCATTTCTTTAAGAGCACCAAATCTCCTGTCTCCTCTTCTCCCTCTCCCCGGGCCTCCCTTCCTCAATCTCTACCTCCCTCCAATCCCTCCTTCCCTCCCCTCTGCCCCCCTCCAGACTCTCTGTCTGCGCTGACACCGCCTTTAATAAGGGGGGGAGGGGGGAGGGGTGAGCGGGGTGCACTGTTTATTTGTGTGGTGCGAGGTTAAAAACTTCCCCCTTAATTGACATTCCGGTAACACTTTCCAATAATGGGGCGAGCAATTTCCTTGAAATTGATGTGTGTCCACCGCAAGGAAAAACAGCTCTGGTAGCCTCCACTGACCCGTGGATGATCTACACTTCACTGCGTCTTTCTCCGTGTGTGCGCGTGTGTGTGTGCGTGCGTGTGTCAGCGTGAGAAATTGCACGAATGGTCTTTCGCTGGCGCTGGTGCGCGTGTGACGAGGCGGGCGCCCCCCCCCACACTGCGCCTCTGTCGGTCTGCGCGTGAATATCAGCGTGCGTGCGTGCGTGCGTACGTGCGCGGGACACATGGGCGGCGCGGCGGTCTTGTTTTCGGAGCTTTTGTTAGCCGCCTTGTGTGCCCTGTATTTCGGTGCCCCGGACGAGGTGAGCAGAAATAAATTATTCAAATATTTTCATTTTCATTCATCCCGCGCGCCAGTGAGTGACAGTTCCACCCCGTCAAGAACGCTAAAACAAATCCACACTAGAAAGCCTATTTTGCCCCCCCCCCCCAACCCCCCCTCCTGCTCAGTCAATGTGTGCCTGTGAGAAAAAGTGTGCAAACACAAACATCTCCACTGCGTCCCGGCCTCACCGGAGACCGCTGGACGGGACCTGCGGTGCGGTGTGTCGGGTGGTGTTAAATGTGTGTGTGTGGGGGGGGGGGGGGGGGAGCTTAGAAGACAGCAGATGAGTAAGTGTGATGAATGTGAGTGTGTGCGAGCGTGTGTCCGTGCCTGTGTGGGGCTGCAGGCAGACGCTGGCTGGTTCCTGGCCTTGTCATTCCGTCTCCCACATGCTCTCTGATGTGGTTTGAGGCTGTGGCTTTCACTATGGTGGGGGGGGGGGGGGGGGGGTGGCACTGCACACACACTCACACTGTTCTCACATGTCTGTGGAAACACACATTGAGCGCTGGTATGCAGTCACATTCTCCGAAATGCAGACACACACACACACACACACAGCGCTCGGCCCCTTGAAGGATGTAACAACACAACAGCGGCCTGCCAAAGTGTCTGAGGCACACTCGTAGACTAACACACACTCACACTCGCAGCACACGGCGCTAGACGCCATCCGTGGTGGTGGTGGGCTCCCACAATGAGCGGTTAGTTAAATAATATCAAAGACAGATGTTGGCTGTGGTCCCATCGCACTGTGTGTGTGTGTGTGTGTGTGTGTGATTGAGAAGGAGAGGACTGATATGCGGCCCCCACGGGGATTCGCATTCTTCCCGGGACGTGGGTTTGTAGATAATTGGGACTAATTTACAGCATTAGAAAATGTATGGAGAAAAAAGAAATAACTTTAACTGTTTTGGCATGTTCTCCAAACGAAATGTTTCTGAATCTGTGATCAAACTATTTTGTTCTTTGTTATTTTGTCTGCATTACGGGTCCTGAAATCAATCCATTTGTGAGCTTCTACCATTTACACATATGTGTGGTGCACTGGTCCCTCTCTCTACTCCGTGCTGCTGACCCCTCACGGTTCCACGGTGAGTGTGCAGCATGTTCCCACCGATCCCTCATGAAGATCTCCTCCTCATGAGATGCAGCTTTAAATCCGCTCACCAGCCAAATGTGCTGTGCATCGTGCAGAGGGATGGGAGCCCTCCATCTCTCATTCGATCACCCCCCCCCCCCCTGCTCCACCTGCTTTACACTCTCTCAGGTGTGTGTGAGTGTGTGTGCGCGCGCTGCATCAGCCTTTGAGTTTGCATGTATGTGTGCGCATGCACGCAGACAATAGTGTGCCCCTCCGCTGCCTTGATTACAGACTGCTTGTGATGGGGGCGGCGTGCAAATATTCGCCACACTTTCTAACGTAGCACAACTTTGGCCAGATGGACTTTCATCTTTACTCATTTTTAATGAAAAAAACCCACATTCTTGTGCAATGGCCTCATCCGGAGCATCTCACCATGTCTGACTACTGAAACAAAGAGACATTTGACATTGTTTTAGAACTGGTATTGTTTATTGCATTCTCCAGCTCGACCCCCCCCCCCCCCCCCCCCCTCCTCCCAGGTCGCTGATTCCCGCACATCCATAGGAGCCCGTGCCAACCCGCGAGCAGCCTGTGTCTCTTCGGGGGGGGGGGCTCCTGAGGGGCCCTGCCGTCCCTCACTCCTCTGCCAGCCTGTCTCTTTAAGGCGGTGTTTGTTTACGCCGGCGCTGCGCTCGGTGAGACCTGTGCAGGCTCAGCGCCGGGCTCCTTTCATAGGGGCTCCATTTTGTTCTTAATAAAATGGCACTCAGTGGCCGGGGGACTGGCAGGCACCCAGCAACCCTGGGAAACCAAAGAATGCCGGCCTTCATTAGCGACAAACAGCTCCTGCCTGAGGAGGCTCGTTCTCCACTCCGCTCCCCAATGCTACTGCGGCAGGGGCCTGCGTGTGTGTGTGTGTGTGTGTGTCACTGTGGAATGGGGCCACGGTCGAAGGAGTCAGGTATGGCGGCTCCTTACATAGCAATCTCTTGTTGACGTTTGCTCGCGCCACTCTGTCTTTTTTCAACCCGCTGTCCCTCCGTCTGCGCCCCCCCCCCCCCCCCCCCCCCCGCCATCACCACTTCTCCTCGTCCCCTTGGCTTCCTCGCCCTCTCCATCACTCGGTGTGAATGGTGGGAACAGAGCAGCCATTAAGATGCATATTTAGAAGGACTTAGCCCCCCCCCCTCCCTCCACCCCCCTCCTCCTCCTCCTCCTCCTCCTCCCATCTTCCATACAGTCTAATAACACATCACATACACATACTGTAAGTCAC
Organism: Pungitius pungitius; assembly: GCF_949316345.1. NCBI lineage: Eukaryota > Metazoa > Chordata > Actinopteri > Perciformes > Gasterosteidae > Pungitius > Pungitius pungitius. The sequence continues at coordinate 2,361,974 of NC_084920.1, read as the reverse complement.
TAAGAGTGCCTGTCACCAGGGACACATGCATCATTAGACACACACATACACACACACAGTGAGGCAGACTTGTTATTGGCAGGGCGTTCTCCCCTTCACCTCCTCCCTGCTCCGTTCCTCCGTTTCTTCATCTTTACCATGTTTTGCGTTGACGGGACGAGGGGGGGGGGGGGGGGGGGTGAGCTGCGGTAAGGGGTGAGAAGATTGACGGGCGCATCTAAGAGATCTGAAGTTGTCGAGATAAAGAATGTTTTTCATCCCCGTGGGAAGAAAAACCGACACGTGACACAAGAATTAACGAGAGGGGGGGAACACGAGGGGAGGCGAAGGTGCACCGCAGTGACAGCCACTCATGTATAGACGGTTGAACAAGGGGGGGGGGGGGGGCTGCAATGCCATTGGGTGGAGTTGTCTCTCCTTGTTTGTAAAACAAAGTTTCTCTCTCTGTTGCTCACACACATGCACATAGTCTCCGCTTGATGCTTGGAAACCAAACAGAAGAGGAGAAGGACTCTAACACCATCAGATCTTCGCTCACCGGTAACCCGGCACGTCACAGCGGCGATTTGATTGACAGGCCGGGCCGCTCGTACAGCCGCTCGCGTGGGCGACGCAGAGCAATCAAGGTCGGAGTCAGCGCGCTGCGCCACCTTCCGTCCACTTCCGCCAGGCCAATTCGAGCGGAGATATACGTACAAACAGGTGCTTTGGTTTGATCCCATGAAATTAGCATAAAACAACAGGCCTCGCCGTCCGATCCGCCTCTTATCGGCCATCTTTGCCCCTCAAACCTCCCTCCGCCGGCTGCTCGCTGCTGCCTCTTATCTCTCTCATCCCTTCCTTCTCGGATGCTGAAGTTCTGTGGATGGAGACAACTACTTTTAATGAGGTCCATCCAGGTCAGGAGGCCGGATGGATGAGTGGAGCAAACAAGCAAAAGGGCCAGCGAGGAGAGTGGGAGGTGAAGGACAGCTAGGAGATGCCAGGGCAGAGAGAGAAGAGCACCCGGGGATGAGAGAGGATGAAGCAACGAGGAACCATGGATTTGGGCCGTGAAATGAAAAATGGGGTGGGGTGGATCGGGGTGGTCCGCGGCGCTGTGCTTTGCCTCCAGGACTCCTGGTGCCTGGTTGAAAGGCAAACCGAATACAACATGGACATTTTTACCCCAAATGTTCAAAGGTTTATGTGAGGGGGGGGGGTTTGTGTCAGTGTTCTTTCAGAAAAAAGACAATGATGTGCACTTCATAAAGGCTTTTTTGATCCACTAAAATCAGTCAAAATACCCCTGCAAAGGGAAATAAAATGTGTTTTTGCCTGAAACACGAGGGTGGTTTTTTTTTGGGGGGGGGGTTGCGTGCCGAAAAGGTTCTCGTCTCGATGGCGGATTAGCAGGCGACTGTGAGTTGTTGAATTCCTCCGGTTTATTGCCGATTTCGGCAGCGATGTCAGGCCTTTAAAAGCGGCTCTAATGACCTGACACACACATATATGTGTATGCTGGACACTGCCCTAGCAACACACACACACACACACCTGTATTTACTTATGGGTGTGCACACATGTCCTCATTATATTTCCTTCACACCATGGCACGAGCTACCAAATCAGACGCACGCCACCATCAAAGGAGTCGCCGCGGCCAAACATATTTAAGCCCGCACGCACGCACCCCCCCACCCCACCCCACCCCTCACCCATCGTCTTCTTTTCTTTCTTTTTTTGGTTGCCGAGGGCTTTTATAGGAGATCAGACTAACAGCAGATACCTGCGCCCATTAGAGCCCTGCAGTCACTCAGCAGCACTATTGTGAAACGGGAGAGCCGGCGAGGGGACGCGCTTGTCGCTCAGTGGCCTCACCTCAGGGAGCGCCGCGTCCTTCTTGACGGATACGTCTCCTCTAATGTCCCCCCAGAGGGGCCTACTCGCTCTCTTTGGTGACTGATGCGCAGAGGGAGACAACAGGGACACGTCAACTGTATCATGAATTCAAAGTGCACGTGTTCTCTTTGTAAGGTTTTCCTTCTATGTGTGTTACAGTTGTATCATTATTATTATCATTATTCGCATAACTGTAGTTGCAGTCTTTGCTACGGCTCAGTCCTGCTGCAGCTCGTCCTCACACTGCTCCACTAGTCACTAGACATGAATGCTCATTTTTAAAAAACCAGCACCGTGGATTTGACCAAACCAAAAAAAACCAACAAAAGGAAAAGCGCGACACAAAGGAGTGTGTCTGCGGGACAGGGAGGACAGCAGCCAGCCTGCCACAAGTCAAAACGCCGCCCCCCCCCCCCGGTGATGTTCCCAGTAGCGGTTTTAACGACAATACAACAGGATGCAACAGCGATATGAACAAAAAGAATAGGTGAGGATTCCTTGGCCCCTTTGGCTCTAATTTGCCGGCTGACTGCTGAAAGACAACACTGCCTCTTTAATGTGGGCTGGCTGGGGTTAAAGGTCACTGTATTGCATTTGTAAGGTCAGCCGACCGAGGTCACGCTCCGCTCTGGGCCTTCCTGCCGCAGACAGCTGGGTCATGCCACCTACACGGAGTCCAATTATCCCTGCCAGCTAATAACCGCTCAGCACACGGGAGTCTGCCCGGGGAACAATGAGCGCCTCTCTCAGCGCACGCAGCCCAGAGGAAACCTACAGCGCCACGCCAGTGCCTTTTTCCTGATCCCGTTAAAACTGTCCGGCATCAAACCCACGGCAGTGACCAGGAGGGCCGCCGCCTTTTTTTGGTTTTGGCCAAATTCACTTTGGATTCTGACTTGATTGTTGTCAAATGTTAATTGATGTCCGGTGTCAAGTGGTGAGTCAGTGCTACGTTGTTCCCCCCGAGACAATCACCACGCCAGCCGAGGGTGGTCGTTGGGGCGGGGGGGGGGGGGGTTTCGGGCCTCGTTGAGCACGGCGAACCGCAGCAGCAGCAGAAGGTCAGTTTGGGGTTTTCAGCTCACCCTCACGCCTCGTGCACTGAGAGGAGCCACTGCGCTCCCCCTCTGAACCCGAACCCCACATGTAAGGAAAAAACAAGAGAGACAGAAGGCCCGAGAGAGGAGATATTTCGAGGTGCATCCTGCCGCCTGGCTCCAGCTAATGCCCCCCGCAGCCCCCCGCAGTGAGGCGGAATGGCACATAAGCTCCCATTAATACAGGAATGAGTTGAATTTAGCTCCGTCTGCCCGCCTGCCCCCCCCCCCCCCCCCCCCCCCGGCTTTCCATGAAGTGTGGGGCGCAACACTTACCGAGAAGCCCGTCGCCGCGCTCCGGCATGCCACACCCTCCTGACACCCCCCCCCCCCCCCAACCCCCCCTCCAGCACTCTCCTTTGTTCTCTAACTATAGCCGCAGCCCGAGGCCTCCGGACTTAAATATTCCACCATAAAACGAGTGATAATGAACACCAAAAGCACAGCTTCGCCGAGCCGTCAACTGCACGCATTAAAGGTAGCCGTGCGACACAGGTGCACTCGTACACACACACATATTTAACCCCTCCCCTCCCCCCCCCCCACCCTCCCTCCCTCGGCATATACAGTGTGAGTGTGCGGGAGAGGAGATGAGAGGTGCAGAGGCCCGCCAGTGGAAAATGATTGATCCGTTTTAAGGGTCAGATAAATCCACCAGCTGATGTGGGTATAAATGGGCGCATGCAATGCGTCTTTCCTACCTGGCAACGCCGTCTCCGCATCACAACAGGGATATTTATACTGTCCATCCTACTGTAAGACCTTGACAAGCCCCCCCCCCCCCCGTTTTCCCCCCGCTCTCTCGGGCTCCCACTCCGAGTCAACGGCGCGGTGCGTGTTTTGTCGGTGCAGAATAAAAACAAACGTATGTGCCCCCGTTTATGAATGTCGCCATTATTGTCTGCCCCGCCTGGGTGTGAGTGCGGCTATTGATGAGCGGCGGGGGCCTTTTACAGTAGGCCGTATGTGGGCCGACTGTGGAGCATCTGTACGGGCCGAGGCTCCATGTAAAGGTTGCCTGTCTCTGGAGCTCCCTGGAGGGCCCAGGCAGCCAGGCACCTTTGACCAGGACTAGGCCCCCTCAGGCCTTTGCGCACACACACACTTCTCTGTGAGCCCCCCAACTCTCCTTCGGGTGAGAT
>NC_084920.1:2239718-2357654 GCF_949316345.1 Pungitius pungitius | reverse complement strand
TCCAATCTTCATCAATGTGTCAACTAGGGCTACGAAGATCAAAAGGATTAGAAGGCCCCCCCCCCCAAAGATTCCTATGAAAACTCTGTTGCTTATTGCTAGTGTGCCCTGAGCTTGAGCCCCCTCCCCCCCTCCTCCCTCACCTCAGGACACCATTCGGGCCAAGGTCTTATCCCCAGGACGTCTGCGCTGGAAAGAACGTTTGGAAAACTTCCTGCAGTTGTTAAAAGCCTCTGGATCCGTGACATCGGTGAAGAATCTCTAGCTGTCGTACAAAGCGCTTCTCTGGTAGTTATCCAGAGTCTGCTGAGTCTTGAATTGATGATAACAGGACTCCGCTTGGATGGATCCCTTCATTCGACCTCTCGTTTGAGATTTCTGTACTGATACGGACTCTTAAGTCCCGGTGCTTTTAGTTTCATAAAATTCCCCCAGGGAGGAAAAAATAAAGGCCGAGCTGTTAAATGAGCCTCTCTTTGCTCTTTACCTGCTGCAGTCCACCCTCGCCGAGGGCCTAGGCCTCTCTGGATCAGCGCCCTCAAAGCTCCAGACGGTATTTCCCTGTCCATCATCCATCGGCAAGACGCTCGGCCCTTCAAAACTAACCGGGGCGAGAGTAAAAAAGCGCCGTGGCTACCGGGGTGTTTGTGTGTGGGCGGCTCGGGAGCAAACCTGGAGTTGGTCTTCGCCACGGTCCTCGTTAATTGGTCGCCCCCCCCCCCCGCCTACTGACGGATCCGTTTGACGTCGCCCCCGCGTCGCGCATGAAGGACGCAGGCGGGACGCAGGCGGGACGCTGGCGGGAATGAGTCACGTGACTCTCGATCGCCCGTCGCCCCCCCCCCCCCCCCCACAACAGCCGCGAGTGACGGATGCCTGGCAGGCATTAGTCATCATAAATATGAGTGTATTTCAGAAATGTAAAAAGTGCCGTGACACAAAGTTCTGTGAACCTGATACTTCTCTTTGATTGCTTAACCAATCCATCTTACATCTTTTATTCTTCTCCCCCCCCCCCTGTTTATCCGCTTTTCCTCTCCGGTGACTTATCTTTTCTCTCGTTTTCGCTGTTTGCGGTTGTCTTCTTTTTGTTGTGTTCCCGCGATCCCCTCGTGGTCATCATCTTTTCCGTGTTTGAGGCGCGGACGCCGCGGCTCCCACAACAGGCCCCGAGTCTCCGCGGTAATCCGAGCGCTTTGGCTGGATGACGGAAGGAAAAGCCAACCCGTCGTAACGGGTTCCAGGCCTCTTTCCCGATGTCAGTGTCGGGAGTCGGGCTCGTCCAACATCTAATGGCCAATTATCTGCGGAGGAGACGTTAATGGGTGTCCCATTTCACAAAGTCCCCAGTTATTTAGGTCAATGAGCGCCATTGTGTGGAAACGTGGCAGAGCCGCCGCGCTCACCGCGCCACTGTTTTTTTTTTTCTTCGAATTTCTCGATGGAATCCCACAACGATTGTGAGCCAGCGCCGACCGCAAGGCCCATGTGTGTGTGTGTTTGTGTTCCATGCACGTGTCCGCCCGGAGATATAGAACACACACCCGTGTGCGCGTGGATTAATGCAACTCATATCAACGCAGGGCCACGTTGGAAGTATGCACTGACCACCCTGACACACACAAACCCACACAAACAGACGCCCCGGCCCGCCTCCCACACGCACCACACACACGCTCACCACAGACACTTACACAAGCAGCGCCGTAGACCTACCACCACATACTCAGACAACCCCCTACACACACACACACACATAGCTAGCAACCCACAGCCACATATGCAGGCTTCCCCCCCCCCACACACACACACACGCACACACACACAGAACCGCCACCAACATCAACACCCACTGGCTCGGGCTCGGTGACATCATGGCTTGGATGACAGCACGTCTTCCAGCCCCATTAGTCTGATTGTAGGTGGCTCCGCCGCAGTGATTTATGGGTAAATACCCATAGTCTCTTTCTGCTGTGTTGATTTAGAAGCCATGTTTTGGCCCCTTTGGTCCCACGGACCACAAGACTCGGGAGGGGGAATCCATGGCAAGTAATGACATTGTAAAACTGCAGACGGCGCGGCAGGGGGGGGGGCGGGAACCGCCCCGTCACTCTGCCGTCGCCCAGCGGCTGCTGATTGGTCGGTGAAAGCAGGAGGAGCCTTCTCGCTCAGTCGTCTCCTGGTTTTCACCTGCTCACCCCCCCCCCCCCCCCCCCGCTCGTTGGTTCTTCCTGTTGTCACGCATCTGCTCGTCAGCGCTCTTCTGTCGTCTGTTTTTCCTTCCTTCTTTTTTCTTTGTGAGCTTTTTTTTTTTTTTTTTTAAGAGCCCTGTTAATTCTGTCTACCACCGCGGTGGAAAATGGATTAACGGGAAGGAAAAAACGCACAGTTGCCGGTCCTGCGACCCCATTATGCCTGTTACTTTTGTTCTAAAAGCGCGTAGCGTACTTGTGTGAGAAAAAAGACATGAGCTGCACATCCTTGTGAATGCGTTTACCGAGAACCACCTCGTGGTGATGTGTGGGACTCATTTCTCCAAGTGTGTATCTCTACTACGTATCCCATTGCTCATGCAGGTTTGCGTGTTTTTGCATCGTCGGCAGTTTGCATGAGACTGAGTTTACTGTTCATCTCTGGATGTTCACGCTCATCGATCACAGTGTTATGATCATTATTATTATGACATATATATATATATATATATATATGGTGTTTTCTTGTTTGCGGTCACGTAACCTCAAGCCAGCTGTCACAATCTCCTCCCAGAAGCCTTTGCAGGAAGGATACAAGGAAAGGTCACCGCAACCCATTGAGAGCCCTTCAAGGATCTCGCTTGTGGCTGTGTGCGTTTATACGAACGGGGGCTGTTTGTGAGTCTGTGTGTGTGTGTGTGTGTGTGTGTGTGTGAGTTATAATTAGAAAAGTTCCTCCTGATTGGCAGATGTTGGTTGGGACAACCTGCTGAGGCCCCTCACTGTTGCATGCTGGGTGCTCGCATCGCCTCTAGCTGGAGAAGCTGGCAGGTGGATTTTTTTTTTATTGTTTTGAGCCGAGCGACGGTGGATGGACACAGGAAGTGCCACAGCGAGAGATGTGCGCGTACGCGTCCACCCACACAGACACAGACGGGGCGCCGTGCAGAGCCCGTGACTAAATGGATTCATATTGACGGGCACCGGAGCGGGCGGGTGGCTCCTTTCACGCGTCCAATCAGCCTTCCAAAACAAATGAAATGAAAAAGCTGTACCGGAACGGCAGAAATGCAATGAAGCCGCCGCGATTATGCAAAAAAAAAAGTTTTCAAGCTCACTTAAAATAGATTTAGCTTCCGTCAAAAAGGAGTCGATGTGGTTGTGGAAATGCCCTCCGGCGTTGAGTTCTGACTCGCACTGACGCGATGGATCGGCGGGTCCTGCTGACACTAGAAGGGCGCACGTAGGAGAGGGAGACCTCGACGATGGAATGAGCACAAGCGTGGTCTTACTCCTGGGGGGCAGGCATCGTGCTCTGATGGATGCGTATTTAGACCATTTTTCCAGGGAGAGTCTGGCTCTCGTGACGCTTCCGTCAGCCTGACGCCTGCTAACGGTGGCGTGCGGGGGGGGGACGCCAGGAAGTGTGTGGAGTCGTGGGCTCAAATCAGCTCACCGTTTGTTAATTTCCTAACGGAATTGGACGACAACGCCGTCGGCTCAATTTTCCTGTTTTAATGAGGACAAAAACCAATAGCGTAGCAACCGGAAACAAAAAAAAGCACTTCTTTAAGAGGCAAAACAGGGGCCGGGTTGAGATTCTTCATATGCGACTGCATTGCCATTATTATAAAAGAAAATGCTCCCAAGTGCACTGTTGCTGAAGCGCTCCGAGTTGCAATAACGAAGCGCACCTGCTTTCTGAGCCCCCCCCCCCCCCCCCCCTTCTGCTCCATCCACCCATGTGTCCCATCTGTACAACTTCTTTGCCTCCTGTAAACCTTTCCCCTCCTCCCTGCCGATCACTCTCTTCAGGCTACAGAGTCTATAATGAGCATTTCCTCTTAGCCCCCACCCCCCACACCTATTCTCTCACTCCCCCCCCATCCCCCCTTCTCCTGTCCTCCCCTTCTCACTGTGTGCAGAATTGGAGAAGCTTATCGCCTAGCAACCACAATTAAAGTACAACAAGTCAGCGACGGCAGCAGCAGCAGCAGCAGCCGCCGCCGCCGGAGTAAAGCTCCACAAACCTCCGTGTGACCAGCGGCTTCAGGCAGGGAGAGGAGGAGAGGAGGAGGAGAAGGGGAAAATAGAGAGAGCTGGACGGGGGGGGGGGGTAAAACGGAGCTGGGGAGTTGCAGTCGGACAGGTGAACAGCAATTAGCGGCGCGGCGAGGACTCTGGGATTTGAAGAGCAAAAGGAGGCGCGGGGAGAGCGGAGCGGCGAGGCGGCAGGTATGCGCGTGGGTGCAGGAATGAATGGACTCCAAGTGAAGGTATTTCTCTGCGTATTACTGCTCCTGTGGGTGTTTTTTGCTTTTCTTTTTTGCCCCGTTAATATTCCTTGCAAGTGAAATTCTGCACGAATGCATCGCGGATGGATGACACACAGCGCTGAGCCAACGCTGCCAAGGTTCAAAGCGCATCCATAAGCGCCCCCGACAAAGATGGAGACCGAAGCCTGACCAATCATTGTGGAATTGCTTTTTATTATTATTATTATTATCAGAGCCAATTAATCTCTGCCATATGGAATTTTTTTACATAAATGTGTCTGCACGTCTTCGACAAATATGTACGACACTTAATGTGTAAAGTCAGGTGACCGCGTCCTCGTCATTAGGATAATTGACCCAGGTGTTGAGAGCAGCTCTAATAGATGTCAGGTGGGCTTCTCCTGCTGCCATTGGCATGGAGACGTGTTCGGAGGGATTTAAAGACAGCTTCAGCTGTTAGTTCTGATACGAAATGTTCCCTCTTTTTTTCTAAGAGTGTCAGTGATTTCTGACGACACGTGGACAGATGTGTGTGTGGGAGAGAGGGGGGGGGGGCACCAAGTTGCACTAAGTTGCAAAATGGCTCTGATGTTATATGTATATTTCTGTTTGGACAGAGGCGTGTGGGATACTTTTGCCTTCATTCAGTCGGCAGTGCTCATCCTGGCCGTAGGTTTCAGGTTCTTCATTTGAAATCATCCTCCAGGCATTAAAGGCATTAAAATTACGAATGTATTTCTTAGCAAATAATCAACCACATGCTGCAGGCGCTTGTAATTCCATAGTTTTTGTATTCCTGTGAAGGTTTACCTCCAATTACTGCATCCTGAAAGGTGGCGCTGAAATAGAGCTCCGACACCCCCTCCCCCCGCAGACCTGTCTTTCAAAGGAAGGACACCCACCTGCTCTCGTCCCTGTGGCAGAGAGACCCCTCTCTGAGGGCACAGCAGGGAGCGGGGAGGTGAAAGGTCACTGGTCCTGTAAGGCCTACCCTGTCCCCACGGGGGAGGACGGAGATGTCAATCGCTGCTCCAAATGTCCCCGCATAGAAGCACGCACGCACGCACGAACACACACACACACACGGATGTTCCGTTTGAGATACAAAGGGAGGCCACGCTGCCTCACTTCTTTTTGGAGGATACACTCAACGTGCCGCTTTTTGCTGCAGGGTCACATGACCAGAGGAGCTCGCACCAAAGTAACCAATGGACAATGGCGGACCCGAGCAGGACATTTTAAAACATGCGCCCCGGGACTTCACCGACACCTCACAAAGGGCCTCGGGTTCGAAACCCGGCCGAGCTGTGTCCACGGTGCGCCGTGCCCACGGGCACAATGCATGCTGGGAGCCTCTTTGTGACAGTGAGCACATTCAAATCGGAGCACTTTGCATTGTGTTTCACTCTTAGTTTGCTTCCTTTATCAGAGAAAATGAGTCCACCTTCTTGCCAAAGAAGAAAAATGCAGAAAACAGAAAACTCCAAAAATGTTTCCAGCCCCGAGGCCAGCTGTGTGTGTGTGTGTGTGTGTGTGTGCGTAATGTGTCCAGTGTCTTGTGTGTGTGCGCCGCTGTCTGTCTCAGCACGTGTCACCGCTGATGGCTCCACACCTCCTGAAGAAGAAGCAGACCGCGGGGGGGGGGGGGTGCTCTGTGTGTGTGCACTGTGCAGGTGTGTGGTTGTGCGTCAGCGGGTGGCCTGTGTGCCTAATAAGCCGGAGGGAAAGTGCTCGCCCCCCCCCCGTCGAGCCGCGTTGGCCGGAAGGTTTCCTTTCTGCATCTGGACTTGGGGAACATGGTGGACTCCGTCATCAGAGGCTCTCGTGGTGTCGTGTCACCTTCACGGCCTCCTCCCTCCACATACCGGCACACGCGTGCCAGTCCACTGGATACGTGTTTTTAAGGGGTAGCTGATTATTTTTACCCACGTAATTGGCTCTCACGGGGTCGCATTGATCACGTGGTCGGTGCTCCCCCCGCGATTAGTGGACGAGGTGAGTAATAAATCAAACCTAATCAAGGAGGAAAGGCAGATATCTCTTTCTTTGTGTTGGGGTAATTGGGTTTGTCTTTGAGGTTATTTCAGCCACTGATTCTTTGAGGGCGGCACATTTCCAGCAGATCCTTCACTAAATGCTTTTTGTTGAAAGGTGTATTTTCCAAGATAGCAAAGCCCACATGAACATGTGAAATATGAGGCCATATGCTCGTTTGGGACGGATGACACGAGACAGATGAGCAGGAAGCCCCCCCCCCCCCCCCCCCCCCCGAAGATTGGAAAGAAGAGCACGTAGTTCCGCCTCAGGTGCTGATTGTCACGTCTGTTTCTCTTCTCTTACTTGCAGAGTCTGGGCTCCGCTGACCGAAAGGAGAATCAGCACAAGAAGTAAGTCCCCCCCCCCGTCCTTCCAGTCTCTCTTTAGAAAACTGAAGAAATGAACGCTTTCTACACCCTTTATACATCATAATATCTTTTTCACTGGTTGAATTGTCTTTCTTGATCGCCTTACGGCTGGTGCCACATCACATCACATACACAGACGTGTCTGCTGCGCCAGGTGTGCTGTCACCTTGAAGGGAGAGGGTCTAACGCCAGGGCACAAAAGTAGTACAGCTAGCGCACAATGTCATGTGACAGAAGTCTTTGCCATAAAGAGGCAGGGAGGGAGAGGGAAGCGTGTTGTGCACAGCCACACACCACACGTGGATGTTGGTGTTTTTCATCTCAAAACGACCATTAACCCTGAAGAGAAGGTGACATGCCACACACCTGTGCGTTTCGTCCATAACTTAAATGTGTGTCTGTGTACTCGAGACTGAGCATTAGCAATCTTTAATATCCATTCTGTATCGTCTCTTCATCCACCATGTTAACAATTTGTTTGGAACGTTTGTGGGCTTTAAAACTAATGATCTACGCCAATAACATTTAGTCTCAAATTGTGCACCGAACGATTGGGCACAATCAAGCGGATTGCACGGTTTCTGTGCAGCTCAGTGCAGGTGAAGGAATGTATCGGCCATCTTGCCTTCGCTTGTTCTCTCAGGCTCGGTCTTTAGCCGCTCCTCTTCTTACCCACGGATGCAAGGTCGCTTAGCTGATTGTTCCTCCGGATGGAGATGATTTTTTGTGCTCTTTTTTATGCACAGCTAAGCACCGGATCATCATACCAAGTGTTCTTTAAGCTCTCACGTCACACTTTATATTATTTTCTTCATGCAAAACAAAGGCAGAGGCAGAGGGGAACCTACACAAAACATCCAGAGAATAACTGTGGATAGAAAGTACCACATGACCTGGTTGGTGTTAATTCTTTTTTTCCGTTTAATTCGTTTTTTCCATTTTCCATTTTTTCCATTTATTCAAGAACAAGAGGAGTGTATCCACCATCTTCAACCTTCAATATGAAGAATTTTTCACAGCTTTAATGGAAATGACCTCTCGTGTTTTAGGTGACACGCGCTCAATTCGTCTCGTCCTTTCCACCCTGTGACAGCCGCCACGTTCCCCCACAGCCGGGGGGGGGACTTTCCCTGCGCGGCGCTGGTCGCCTGTTGCCGTGGTTACAGGTGACACGGGAGCCGAAGCCCGGCAGCATTTAATTAATGGCCACATCGGGCGTTTGATTCTGCGTACAGTACACAAAGTCCTTAATGGGGCCGAACAAACACAGCGCCCGGCGTCTGGGATCAGAGGGCCCAAAGATGAGAGAGCACCAGAAGACATAAAAAGTCCATCCGTCGGCCACAAGTAAAGCAGCAAAGATGCCGACGAGCATTTACATTTTCATCACGCAAGTCTACCTACGTTATACTTTCACTATGGCTATGTGAATTATTAATCCCTTTATAGTGGACTTAAAAGTGTCCCACAATGCACTGCGAGGTGCGGTGGTAGACCGCTGGTCACCCACGCAGCATTTACATACCGTCGGACAGAGCAGCACATTTTGTCCTCGGGGGGGGGAAGTGGTCCGAGTGCAGATACCTGGACGGCGAGGGGTTTCGCTGACCCTCGGGGGCGGAATCCGAGCGGACGGCACATTGGCCGAAGTCGAGGGACCTTCTGCTGCATTCTGAAGGGTCCCTCGCTCATTCAGCACTGCATTCCTGTGTGAGACAGCCTGTGGGGCATCTTAAGGGCTACAAGCATCTCATCCCCAACACATTACGCCTTCTCTTTTTTTTTTTTTCCAGACTCTTTTTTTTTTTTCTGCTTGCCTCACTTTTTTCACAGGGTTTTGAAATCGCAGTGTAAATACATATTGAGGAGTATTTACAATAGTGGTAATGGTGGTAGGAGAGGGACCGAACTCGGCGGGCCATAGGAGACTGCTTCTGGCTGAGTGTGTGACTGTGTGCACAGTTCATCAGTGTGTGTGTGTGTGTGTGTGTGTGTGTGTGTGTGTGTGTTTCCACACGTGCTCTCAACAGCAAAGTGTGCTCTGTTGATCCAGTGTGCCTTTCACAAATATGAATTATAAATAATCGTGTGAATATTGGTGACATTTATCCCTCTTTCTGTGTGTTCAATGCGCTCTGTGTGTGTGTGTGTGTGTGTGTGTGTGTGCGCTTATTTGATGTGGCTTGGCAGCAGCAACGTCGGGTTTTTTGAGAACTCCCCAAGAGGAGGCTGCCAGGCCAAAGAACGGAGCGGGCAGAGACAGACATTGTTTTAGTAAGGCACCCTGGCCATGATTGTGTGTGTGTGTGTGTGTGTGTGTGTGAGAGAGACAAAATGTCACTGGCACCGGAACCAGCTCAAGGGTCCCCCCCCCCCCCCCCCTCTCTCTTTCTTTTCTGATCTTCCACAACAGGGAGCGAAAGAGTAAAACCAGAGGAGAGTGGGGTGGATTTTCAGAATCTCCGGTGCTGCCGACAGGGAGCCACAGTCAAACATGTAGAGCACAGCGCCATCCGGGCCGCGCCGCTCCGATCCATCCCCCCCCCGCCCCCGTCGCCCTCTCGTAGCGCCGTTGGTCCGCGTGGGCCACCTCTGCCCCACCTTGACCCTTCCTACGGTACCTTAAACCCCAGAAACCGGAGCCCTGTGACGGGGCGGCCCGGCTGTGCTCGGCCAAGATCTCGCGAATGTAGAAACACAAGAAGCCTCTCCCTCCCCGAGGTTCCCTCGTCCTTTCCAGCATAAATAATCCCCTCAGTCTGCTGGCAAGACCCTGATTGGAATCTCGACGCCGTGCTCAATTGTGGGTTGATGGGGGGGGGGGGAAGTGGGTCGCCCTTTTTCTGTGTGTGCGTGTGTGTGTGTGTTTCAAGCCGTTTCGAGACCATAAACAGAATACCAGACTGGTGTCTACCTCCACGAGGCCTCTGAGGGCCCTGTGCAGAACTCCGGCTGGCGGATCCGCTCACCTTTCAGACTCATTCACTTAAACTCCAGCGTGTTTACAGAAAGCTGCAAAGAGAGGTGGACTCAGCCTGGAATAACACGCACGCGCTATCCTCCATTCGCCGCTACGAGCGCCGCGTTGAGATCCAGGCTCCGCGGGGGGGCATTAACAGCTTCTCTCTGTCCTGCAGGAGACCAGCTGGAGACTTATGTGGAGATCGTGTGGAGAGTTATGGGATTCCGGGTGCGGAATTATTAATGGGCCTCAATGTCACCTGATGTCACGCGACTGTCACGTGACGCCAGCTCTCCAGGGACTTTGTTATGTCTCTGTGTGTCTTTTCCTAGGTGACATACGAATGGGACGAGTGCCTTTCTGCACACACACACACACACACTGCATGGCATTGTGTGCGTGGGGTGATAACTGCGTAGCTCTGAGATTAGATCATTAGCACTTGAGGCGGTTATTGTCGAGGTTCGCTCGCGGAGGCGGCTGTTAAATGCCCCCCCCCCCCCCCCCCCCCCCCCTCGCTCTGCCCGGAACCCGGAAGGAGATCATCCCTCCCGTCGGCGTCACGTGGTTTGTGAATATTCGTATCCAGCGTAAAAGCGGCAGATCGCGGGGTGCGTCAGGTACGGCGCGGCAGATATTGCCTCCCATTCATTGACCGGCGATTACACCCTGCGCCCCGAGGCGTTTAGATAATGCACCGCAGTCGCATCACAACTGACAGGAGAGCTTGTTAGCCTGAAGGAGTGTCAGTGTGTTTCACTGGCCCGAGGCCTCCGTCCAAGGGAAATAAAAGCGGGGCCCCCGCCGCACGGAGAGACGTGCACACAGACATGGGTTTGGATGGAGATGGTGAATGGAAAACAAGGCTTTCTTTGAGCAGATTTTAATTAGCAACGTTCATAGCTTGGCTGCGTGCTTTTATGATTGGCCCACTGAAAGCCTTTTTGTTTGCCTCACGAAACACATTGAGGGGTATGTTCCTGAATTAAACTGTGTTTGTATGTTTGTGCGTGCGTGCGTGTGTGCTTGCATCCACTTCATTTGCATGTATCTGTTATGCGGGGCGCTTGGCCACATTCCTTTCAGGCTATTAGACCTCCACCGGCAGGAACCAGGAGCCGTAGCAGGAGACTGAGATGAAAGAAACTCGGGGGCGCTTTGTTTTTCCTCCTTCTCCAAAATAGTTGTTTTAGGTTGGCAGCCATCGGCCATAATTGCGGAGAGACGGGGGTCAGGTATTCGCCTGTCCTGCTTGTGATTTACTATCCCGTCTGCGCCTTAGTAATCTGATATAATAAGATCTGTGGTGGAGCCTCAGACACACCACACAGATTGTGTAACGCTTTGCATTCTGCTGGTTTCGGGGAGCTACTTTATAAACACGTCGAACACAGAACCCTCTGTGTCATCTGTGGAGCGCTTGTCATTTTCTTTCTCATTTGACAAATTGGTACATTTAATGAAGGGTTTCTCCCAGGGGGGCCAATGCAAAACATACTATTAGAGATTAATGGACCACTGGAAGAGCATTTACAGCCTCAGACAACCAGGGATTTCTATTATATAGAATTCAAATTACGGTCAAGTAAGGAAATGCCAATACTCTAATAGTATTCCAAATCATTTACATACATTGAATTATGAACTTAGTGGGGAAGGAGGTGTGTTAAATAGTTCTTATGTGTTTGTTGCACTGCAGCTCCCTGTGACGTCTTTGAGTCGCAGTGTTTCTTTGCTAGAATTCCACGCTGTCTTAACCCGGCTCTCAAATAGCAGTGGGCTACTCGGGCTGTGAGCGGGGGTCAAAGGGCACAGTGGATAGCTTTGTGTACTGTGAGCGTGAACAATGAGTTCTTTAGCAGAATTTGTCGTGCACATGAATACCTCCGAACAGTTAATTGCCGCCATGGCAACTGCACAGAGAGGCTAAGTGACATTAGGTGAGCTGTTTGCAAGAAAGCGATCCTTCGGAGTGACAGTGTGCAAATGTGTGTGTGTGTGTGTCTGTTTGTGTGTGTGTGTGTGTGTGTGTGTGTGTGTGTGTGTGTGTGTGTGTGTGCGTGGTGTGTAAGCGTAGGTCAACATTTTCTCCGTATCACCACACAAGCCTTTCAGTGCTGACAAAAGCACTCTTGTGCTGCAGGATTGGGGAAAGTTACTAATGCTGGCAGGATCATAATCTAAGTCACATTGCAGGGAGGCAGCGGCGTGCTTTGACAGTGGAGAGATGCATTAGCAGCAGGGACCATACAGGCGGTATTTATGAGAAATAAAACAAATTATTACATTTTTTAATTAAAACTATACTTTTTTTCATCAGGATGAAAATGACTATACTACTTTTAGAGCGTGTTTAAATATAAATTAACATTATTAATAAAGATAAGTCCTTAGAAGAAGAAAAAGTTAATTACTGTTCAAACCTGTTTTTACATTAGCTTTGTACTTCAGAAATAGAAAAGCACTGGAAGTGGAAAGCTTCCATTGCTGTCAGGCATCGCTATGTGACCCTTTGTCATCCCTTCTGCCCTGTGGTGTTCATTGTGAGAAGGTCAAAGTGGCAAAGGTGTGACACGGGAAAGGACGCGGGGGGGGGCATACAGGTATGCCCACGTTGGCTTTGAAGGCTTCTTTTCCCCTGAGAGGACGGGGCATTCGGGCAGGTGCCTGAGCACCCTCTAACTCTCAAACACAAACACACCGGACGCCATGCCACTAAGGTCACGTTGTAGGACGCCATGCCACCAAGGTCACGTTGTAGGACGCCATGCCGCTAAGGTCACGTTGTAGGACGCCATGCCACTAAGGTCACGTTGTAGGACGCCATGCCACTAAGGTCACCTTGTAGGACGCCATGCCACTAAGGTCACGTTGTAGGACGCCATGCCGCTAAGGTCACGTTGTAGGACGCCATGCCACTAAGGTCACCTTGTAGGACGCCATGCCACTAAGGTCGCCTTGTAGGACGCCATGCCACTAAGGTCACGTTGTAGGACGCCATGCCACTAAGGTCACGTTGTAGGACGCCATGCCACTAAGGTCACGTTGTAGCCCTCAATAGCTCTAACAGGAAAAAGCAATCAATCACTGATTCTATAAACCTTAATCAACACGGGGGGGAATAAGAAAGAAAAAAGGCCGTTCTGATGAGCGGGATACCCTGAGTGGGTCTCCGAGGGGATTGCGTCACCGCGGCGCGTCTGCTTGGGTGATGTTATCGGGGACAGCTGCGTGCGGCGGAGCCAGGGGTCGGGGGGGGTCGGGGGCTCTCGCCCAGCCAAGAGGCAGCCAGTTGCCAGCAGATCCCCTCCGCTGAGACCCACCTGCTTCACATGTCCATTTGTCCTCTAAACCCCTCAAAGGGATTCCCCGAGTCCTCGTCTGTGTCCACTGGCCCCCGGGCTCTTTGAAGCCGTGATCCTGTGTGTTTTCACGGCATTCAAGTGGTTATCCTACGCTCCTGTCGTGTCATGCGTTTGATCCAAAGGTTTGTTTGAAGTTTTATAGGCAACTTTTTAATGTAACCGTTGGGCTTAGGCCAGACGTATTAGATCCTTAGAAAACCAATGCAGTTATTACAAAACCCAACGGCCCATTCGTGAATCTGATTTCCTGTGAAATACACAGTTTAAGGATGGGGTCTTTGGCTTCGAATGGTTGCCAGTATTGAATTAAAAGCCCTTGAAGAAGAAGCCCGGCCTAAACCTAATACCATCAATTAGGGGTTGCTCTGCCATCTGACCAGAATCCCACACCCCTTCAAGTGTGATTCATACGGGAAAATATGCCTCTTCTGTCTTAGAGGTCAACCAACTCCTCAGAGAAAGCTCAGCAAGCCGTAGTTGAGGGTGTAGGAGTGGGAATCGCTCTACTAGATAATCCATAGCATGAGGTCATCCTCAATGAGAACTTGTGTATTTTCATCTCAGCTTATCGCGTCGTCTTTATGGCGCAACAGCTGGTCTCACGAGGAATCTGCGGTCGTAGCACGGGAGCATATGCGACGAGAATGAAATGCCTCCCTGGTCGATGAAGACAAAGAGGCTGTTTTTTTAAATGGATTTATTCTTTCCAAAGTGTGCTCGCAGTGTAGCTTCTCTGAAGTTTGGTTTCTACTCGCGAGTTGCGGCCGTCTTAAGCCCGATGACGACGTGGCCGGCACAGATCGGCTTTGCCTGTCGGCGTTCAAGCTCAAGGTCACGGTGACCTCACTCAAGACTTTTTGGGCCTTTAGTCAATACTTCTTCTGTTAATTTAGAACAATTCGCGCGACCCCTAATAGGGTGAAATTATGAAGTGACAGTTGTTTGTTCCAAACACGGGAAGAAACTGGAGCCTGGCCGGTTTGTGATGGCGGTGGTTCTCGCCTTCGTGTTCAGAGACCTTTGATTTACGAGGCCTATCCAAGATCTCGATCCTGACTGTTTCGCAGCGAGGGATGCAATCGAATTTTTGGCAAAGAAGCAATCTTATGACGTGAGATTTATATTTATATATTTGGAAAGAGCGAACAATGTTCCAGGCAAGGGAGCAGAAAGCCCCGCTGGCTCGGGTCTGTGCCTTGAAAAAGGCCTCTTATTCACACCTGTGGGAACGTTTCAATAAAGGTCTCCATCCAATCGAATCATTCTCCCAGATCTGTCGTTCACCCATGTCACCGCTCATACCAACCATCACCCACCTTTCTTCACCGAAGCCTTGTGTGAAAGGTTCCGTCTCTGCTGCAGTGCCTGGAGCTTTGCTTCTGAGTGGCAGAAGCAAAGCCCCCCCCCCCACCCCTAGCGCTCTCCTCCATGCAGCCATCCCTGCAGCAGGTCTCCAGCGGCGCTCACCATGGAGACCGAAGCGCCCGCTGGCTCACGTGAAGAGGATACCTACGTGTGTGTGTGTGTGTTAGGGATAATGAAATGTGAGCAGCATGTGTGTTAGATGAGCGAGGCACCACGCCATTGGTAATGATTTTATATGTTCATGGTAGGTACCAGAAAAAAAAAATCCATTAATTAAGAATTTTACAGATTTATACAAACCTTTGCATGGTCTTGTGAGTTCTGACACTACATCACTACTGTCAGGAACGTTCCTCTGTGTCTCCGGCTCTTTGATGGAGAATTTAATTACGTTTTGATTAGTCCCCTCATTACCACGGCGATATTGCAATGCTGGTTCTTGTCAAACGTATCCGGGGCTGGAAGGGAAGAAATATTACATTTACTGTTTTTAATTTTGAACAAAAAGTTGAGCTGGGACATCGGCAGCCCAGCAGAGGAGATTAAAATGTCTGTGACTGTTTTTTTCTGCGAAAAAGATTTGGAAATGTAGACAGAAAGTGGCGGCTTTCCCTGAAACCTAATGTTTCCTCTGGGAACTGCAGAATTTTTACACTGTTTATCAACTTCATTCCACTGAGTTTCGTTGAGTCGATTTTGGTTTTAGACGTTAGAGAATCCATTTTGCTGAGACCGTTCTCAATCAACATCTTTCTTTTTTTTTTTTTTTTTTGGCAGTGAATTTCTGTAGGCCTGCAGATAATAAACCCACCAAACGGACATCAGTCCCCCGAGTGTTTTTCTACTAGCAATTATTTATACAGAAAAAAGGGCTCTGGCATTACCTGCTCCTGAACTATGCGAGCATGTGTAATGTGTGATAAGGCAACATGTTGCAGGACCTTTTCTTGGCTCCAAACCAGTCCATGGAGGCCTATTCTCATCCAGGTTTTTTTTTTTTTGTCTTGTCCCCTCAGGTCAGAGTCGGGCATCTCCAAATTTACCCACCGCCTGTCCCTCAAAGAGCGTGTGGCCAAAGCAGAGAAGACCTCCACGGACAGACCTCCATCCTACAGAAGACGATCTCTCAGTGTGGACTGGTAGGACCAAAGAGCGTCTCACTAAAATCCCCCCTTCTGCCTTCACTTCGTCACTCCTTAGGGCTCTCACACTGTGAACATTGTAAAACAAGACTTCATCGGAAGCAGCGTTTTGATTTAAATCGTCGAAACCAAAACTGGTGCCTTCCCTACGGCCTATTTTGGCGATTGGGCAGCTGGTGTTTGGGGGAGGGGGCGGAGGTCGGGAGATGTCGGGTCCCTGCCTGTCTCTGCGTTCTGGGTTCCGCCGGCCGATCTCGCTCTTGGATGGAGGGGGGGCTTGAACCCTTTCCATCACGAGGCTGCCTTTCCGCTCCCCACCCATGGGACTCCTCCCCCAGGCTCCCCTCTCCTGGCACCTTCCTGTGCTCCTTTATCTACCCATCCGTCCTCCTGTCTGTCCCTCTGGAACCCTCCCCCTCCCCCGTCCTTAGTGCTTCTCTCACCATTGGGAAAATGGCCCCAGGTTGAAGCGGATCTTACACTCGATTCAGTCAAAGTAAAAAACGCTCGTGCAGTAGCTGTTCGGCGGAGTTACTTAGCGGTTTTAGTGGGGTTGCAGATTCTCGGAGTGAGGCCTTACGGGGTCTTTTGTCGGGCCTTGTGGGACCTACTGTGTGGTCGGCCTGCAGGAGAGTGCGTGTGCGGTGTGAGGTCCTTTACGGCTTGGCCTTGTCCTCCCGTGTTGCTGGAGCGGGGACCTGGCCTTTAAAGTTCACGTCCTGATTGATGCAGTCTGGTTTTAATGAAACACAGTGGGTAGATTGGACATGCTCATTTACGGGAGGGATGACGAGGGAGGGGGGGGGTCTTTCGGCCACAGCTGGATCCTGACTTTCTCCGCGGGCGAGGCGCCGTTACAGGAGTGTGACTGGTCTTTTGTGACATAATAAAGCAGGAACCCCCGGTGGGGGGGAGAGACTCTGGGTTGAGGGCTGAGTCACGCTGCTGGAAGGTGAAACAAGGTCGGTCCAGATCCCCAGCTTCTGTGCTACCAGTGTCCTCCAAACGCCTCCTTTTTTTTTTTACATAGTTTTACTCTTTGACACTTATGGCACCTCCTCTAAAATATCACCTGTGTAATATACATGTTTATTGAGGCTTTCCCGTCATGTGACTCATTCGGGGGTCGTGTTGCGTTTTGTGTGTATCGCTTGCTGAGAAATAAGGAGTTGGAGGAGGAGTTGTTGAGATTGTGTTATCTAACGGCTGTGGAGGCCTCAGCGGGTTTCTTTTTCCTGAGACAGAGGCTGTTAAAACGCCAGAATAGATTCGCCTCTAATGAAAGCGGAAATGTGGAAATGTGGCGCTATCGACCGATACACACTTTTAAAATTGAGTTTACTTGCACCCATCTGCACATTGCCCTCTTCTTTCACTCTTTAAGTCAAACCTTGTACGATTACATCTAGGTCCCCCGGTGGCTCAACACTTAACTCTCTATTTAGTGGACCATTGCCGTTTATGTCGAGTCACTATTAAGGGAATTCTTGGCCCATGTACAAACTTGAAACGGGAGCCTTTTTTGTAGCCTCATCAAAGTCCTTGAGAGCTGGCAGGGCCTCGGCAAAATGCAATAATAAAAGATAATGGGAGTGTTATTGGTAATCATAGTAAATGGCCTCTAGAGTATGGATGGAGAAAAGCGTTCACTGAGGGGGTCAGAGGGAGCTTAAGAGGGAAATTAAGGTATTTTCTGCCTGTTAAGCATGTAAAAAATATATATATTTTTTTTTCTCCACGAAGCCATTGGTATGAATGATTACAATGTGGATCTATAATGTCTTTGGGTGAATATGGTGGCCCTGTGAGGTTTGAATAATCTGAATAAAATGCTTTCCGATCCTGCGTCTTACTCATCTCGATATCTAAAGTAATGCTCCGGGCTGCAGGTTGGTTCCCCCCCCCCCCCCCCCTGTATAATTGCTGCCTTGTTTTTCTTGTGCATGACGTGTCAGCCTGAGACATCCAGCAGAGTCTGACAGTCAATACCGGGGCCTTTAACTGGCACCACAGGGCCAGTAAATAAGTCTTCATTTCCATATCCTCTCGTAGGGACAGAGAGCCATTTCCCTTCCCCAAAACCCTTGAGCACAATGGAGAGGCAGCCGTGCAGGTCGGCCAAGCAGCTTTTATTTCCCTAAACAGTTCCCCCGCAGAACGGAAACTCTACACACAAGTACTCCAACACCAACCTGTGCTCGAATCCAATCCACTTCGTAAAATCACCAACAAAACATCGGCATGTGTGTGTGGTTGTGCCGTATGCAATGGAGTGTTTAACCCCCCCCCCCCCTCCATCACCCATCCCCTGAAGGCCCCCCCCCTGCTCTGCCTGGTGCCACCCTGTCTTCAGGAATAGCTTCGGGGTGACGTCCTAATTTCGATGCCCGTAGCTGATATGTTTACACACATCCCAACTAACTGACACACACACACACACACACACACACACACACACACACACACACACAGACGCACACAGAGTGGCCACACAGAGACTCATGTTTGCCATCTGATTCTCTCCTTGATATTCATGCTCTCACACACACACACGAGCAAACACACATTGCAATAGTTAGGACTGTGTGGAGTTGTGTGTGTAAAAGGGGAATGGGGGGGTTACCAAGTGCTAATCCTTATGAATTGAGCACAAAGGGAATCGAAAAAAGAAAAAAAAAGAGCATGGAGAAATCGCCCAAGTCTTTGGGAAAAAAAACGGAGGGCAATTCTCAAGGGCCCCACGTGTAAAGTGCTTTTAGACAGTATGCCACTCGCCTCATTTGGTTCTAATTTGATTTAATATTCCTGACTTCCTTTCATCCTTTCTTCTGCTGCAGAGAGCTGTCAGTTCAAACAAGAGGGACAAAACAGGGGGTTATAGATCCCTATAATTTTTCATTTTAGACATTCTGCACAGAACTCCCTGTTAAAGATCACGACAGCGGGAAACTGATCCCTGCTCCTGCTGGAATGTCTTTTATTCTGTGTTCTGCATTAAAATCACACCATTCTCCGACCGTATTGGCGCTGAGAAGCTTTACCACACATACATGTCAAAAGTGTAAACACGTATTTGAGTGAGGTCTAGTTAAGACGGAAAATAGATAATAAACAGTTCAGTCACACATCAGAAGGAAGGCTGATGAGAAGGAGAAGCTCCGCTGATGGAGGTCAGATGATCGAAGGCTTCACGACAGCAACAGATCAATGATAAAGACACAAATAGAAATACATTTCGGGGTAAAGACGATGAAACAATTCAGATGCTAACGTTGGACTTCCTGAGCTTCTTCTGCCTGTAATATGACTTTATTGAGACAGTAGAGTCCAGTCCACACAAGGGACACATTTGCTGATTTCTTTTGCTTCGGCCTCGTGGTCCTTCTGACACGCACACATTACACACCAACTCAAATCCAGTAGATTACACAAGTACACACAAGTACTGTAGTAAGCACAAACCTTTGCACACAGTCTAGACATTATTTATGTGCTGAAATGCGTCCACGCGCTCACGCAGCGTCTTCTGGATGCTGTGTGAGATTTATGGGGCTGGCTTCCTCCCGTCCTGTGTGTCTCCTACTTGATACTCCGTTTTCCACTCCAGACCTAAGCTCAGCACACAGGAGGGAGGGGGGGGTGGGGAGGGGGGAGGGGCTCAGGGAACAGTCAAATAGGTAAGACGAGGAGGAAGTAGAGACTGAAAATGATCAAGAATGAAATAAAAGATTGAAAAGACGATGGAGAGAGACAGAGTTAGAGCTCCGAAAAGTGGAGCTGGAACTAGAGAGGAGAGGTTACCACATGTAGAGCATGGGTTTGGGTGGTGTCTGTGTGTGTGTGTGTGTGTGTGTGTGTGTGTGTGTGTGTGTGTGTGTGTGTGTGTGTGTGTGTGTGTGTGTGTGTGTGTGTGTGTGTGTTGTTTGTGTGTGTGTGTGTGTATAGACAGACAGCCAATGGGTCAGAGGGTTAGCGTTGCCCCATGTGTTGCTCATAAGCCTCAAAGACAACCGAAGCTGGGGAAACTACACCCCTCGGCCTGCTCAGTGTGTGTGTGTGTGTGTGTGTGTGTGTGAGGGTTCTGTTCAGGGTCAGAGGCAGAGAGAAAATCGTCCGGGGACCCAGGAGGGTTGTGGTTGAAAACCAGTCTTGAGAAAATGGTTGACAGATTGAGAAAGGAAGCGCAGGTAGCAGAGGGACTGCAGACCCACGCCCCCCCCGAGAGGACAGAGGACACCGCAGCGCTGTGGATCCAGAGCAATCCGCCCTGCTGTTGCTGCTCTTGTTTAGGATCAAACAAAGATTGCTTCCGTTTACCTGATCGAAATCCAGCCCCTTTTCTGCCAACACACACACACACACACACACACACACACCCTCGTTAGATGAGTGTGTGTGTGTTATCACGCACTAACAGGCTGCCACTCTTTCCACTCTCACAGGCATCCATCCATCCATCTTAATCAGGAGCGCACATACTGTGTGAGCATGCACGTTATCCTCTTTACAAAGGATTTATCATAGTCAGGAGACTAAAGACCCCCCCCACACCCTCACCCCCCAACCCCCCCCTCCATCCCTATCCCAGATAAACAGCCGTGGGACTTTAAACATGGCGCCCGGCCGGCGTGTGACTGAGAGAATGGGCCAACTGGTGGCTTCAGTGGCCGGGGGTCGCCCCCGCCCTTCTCCTCCCCCCCCCCCCCCCTCCCCCGGCTGGGTGGGTGGCATATGGCGGCCCCAGGCAGGGACCCCTTTGGTGTGACACACACACACACACACACACCCTCTGAGAGACACACAGAAGGCCTGGAGCCACCCAGGCTGGGTCCACGATCGCCGTGGGAGACACGGTGTCACCAGGCCTCCGACAGAGGAGGGGTGGTGTGTATGCTTGTGTGTGTGTGTGCGCGTGTGTGCGTGTGCGTGCGTGTGTGTGATCCCACCTAGCACCCGCCCCCACTCCTGAGAACGTCGGCCGCCGTCCGCCGCCATATCCCCATGGTGACTCCGCTGTTGTCCCCCGCTGATCACATCTAGAGAGATTTACCTCTGCGTGCACGCACACGCACACGCACACACACACGCACAGGGCCAACAGGTGGCAGGCCTCGCTCTGCACAGCGGGCCCACTCCAAAGGTCAAACATACAGCGGACCGCCCACTCTTTCTCTGCCGTTCTCTCCCCCCCGAGGGGGGGTGGGGGGGGGGGAGCGAGGGAGAGAAAGTGAGGAGGACAAGATAAAAGGGGAGATATGTGAGGGAGAAGGGAAAGGGCAGCACGCACTATTCCGTAGCAGGTACCTGGTCCACGCTTTGTTTTCACGCACACGGGCTCCCACTTCAAAGTGATCTGAAGGCGTGCATCAAAAAAAAAAAACCCGATGCCCTCGGGGGGGCTTTCCACTTGGGTTACTTTTCGACTGACTGTGACTAACAGCAGATGTGAGCACGTCGACCTGAGCGAGCAGGCGAATAAATAGAACCTCAGAACAACGCAGGGACACGAGGAGCGCGGCGCCTCAGCGCGCCGAGCTTATCAGCGAGGGAGGAAGTGGGGGCCGGAGAACTCAGCGGTGCAGAAATGCGGCCTGGATGCAAATCGGGTGTAAACAGCAGACTGCGCGGCTTTATCTGCTCTGGCATCGGCCGTGCTGTCTGCTGCCTCCATGCATTCCCGCCACTTAGGAGGCTGCTGGTTGTCCGGAGAACGCCGTTAAAATGTGCGCGCGGGGGGGGGGCGGACATCGCGGTTAAAAACGCTCCGCGGGGTAAAGTGAAAGCGGATGTTTTGCAGCGAATGAACTCTAGCTAGAAAACTTAATAAAGTTGTGCCCCGTTCATGTAATTTGACCCCTGAGACACTCCGGTCATCTCTTTGGCTGTAAAACCAAGTTGAAATCTCACCGTGTGCGTGTGTGCGTGTGTGTGCGTGTGTGTGCGTGTGTGTGTGTGTGTGCATGTGTGCGTTTGGGTGCGTAAGGGGCTGCAGCTGGCATGGCCCCATGTTGCCTATAAGGTGATAAGGGCCGAACAGAGGGGATAGCTATATGAATTCTAGTAATACCACCCCCCCCAACCCCCCCCTCCCCACATCTCCTCCTCCCTGAGCCTCTCTCTCTCTCTGCGTCCAGCAGCCTGCCTGCTTCCAGCCTGTCTGGTGCCAAGACTCAGATTTCAGAATTTCCTTCTACAAGCCACATTTAGAGCAGCCATCGTACTGTGTGTGTGTGTGTGTGTGTGTGTGTGTGTGTGTGTGTGCAACTTTCTCCTCTCACTGTCTGCCTCTCTGACCCCCACCACCCTGTTTTCTGCCAGCACTGTCCTTCTGGTGCCGCTCTTTGCCTTTTCTCCTCATCTCTCTCTCTCTCTCTCTCCATCAAAGAAGCTGCAGCTCTTTGTTTGTTCGGTGCAGACAGACGATACAATGCACGCCAGCTAATATAAATGGCCATTTGTGCCCGTGTGTAATGAACTCGATTAGACACACACACCAACGTACAACAGAGATTTATGTGTTCTCGTGGCAGTAAACTAGCCACCGGTGAGACGTTTGGAAGTGGGGGGGGGGGGGGGGGGGTTCCTGTCAGCACGCCGCTGACCTACAGTAAGAGACCTTTGTGACACAGTGGGACGGGGCAGCGGAGATGGAGCACAGGCCAGAGGGGGGGAAAGGGGAAAGATGGTTGAGATTTAAACTGAATAAAAGTTGTCTAAATATGGTTTGTTGTGTGCTTTGGTTACTTTATCGTCTCACTCATCCAAAGAACATCATATACGCTGCTGATTTGGCCAGAGGTCCACGTCATGTCTGGCACCGAAACACGCCCACGAGGGCACCAGCACACGGACACATGCCCGGAATGTGGCCTCACTTTTTGTTGTTTGTAGGTTTAAAGCTACGGCCGAGAAAGGTATTTTCTGCTCACATTCGAGCTCCCCCACATGACCGAGTATGGTCAGTCAGTCGGTCATCTTCAAAGCCCGTACAGGGGGGGGGGGGGGGGGAGTCATTCCCTATTAATCAAAAACTATTAAGTAAGAGCTTTCACGGGGGGGGGGGGGGGGGGCACGTGTCGAATGGCTCACTCGCCCACCAACGTGCTCAGATGTGAATTTGGGAAATCAAATGTTACTGACAGCTGATGCTGGCGTGTGTTTTATAACAATGTGTGTGTGTGTGTGTGTGTGTGTGTGTGTGTGTGTGTGTGTGTGTGTGTGTGGGTCACCCCCGTGCTGCCGATAGCAGGTTGGAAGGGCTGGTTCTTTCTTGATGGTGTAATTCATACAGCGTGTTGCGACGTCAACCCTTGAGCCGTCAGACGGAGCAACATTTTCCACCCCGCTGTCAGTGGGCCGATCTGCTTTGAAGGTTCCTGAGATCTCACCAGCTCTTATGTGCATACCTGCGGCCGCTTTTCAGCTTACACAAAAATCTCGGAAATTCTGCGAGCGGGGAATTAACTTTCTTTCCTTTTTTTGTGGGGGGGAAGAGACATTTTTCTCAGTCACAGGTTTTTCCCATCTTGACTTTGAGGCAGCAGCAGTCTGGACCGTGTCTGTGTATTTTATATGTAGCCTTTGTTTACATGTGACTCACCGTCTGGAGGACGGAGCTGTTTGTGTAAACGTGCCGATACAACTAATAAAGCGAAATGCTGCGTATTTGCAGTTTGCATGTGTATGTGAGGGAGATAGCTCTAAGCTTTTGGATCTCAAATAGTTTTTACAGGTCATTGTACCGATATCAGACTCTCTTTTGATACCGGCCATTCTATGTATTTCCATTCTACAAACACCGCTCTGAATGGTGAAACGATGCGCGTACGTAATCCAGCCTTCCCATTGGCGCTCTCCACACCAGCGCCCCATGATGCTCTCAATGCTCCTTCCCATTAAAAAGCCCTACATGTGAGAGGGGTCATAAGGTAACTCAGACCCGTTTGTCCCAAAGGTTGAGTTCGGACGTTCATCCGATACACGCGACCATCGCACGGCGATGTAAAGGCACGCACGCCGCGTCGTCGTCGTCACAGGGCGATAGGGCACCGTCCCTCCGCTCTCTGTTCAAATAACAATAAGCCGGGGGGGCTGAATTCCCTTCGGGCTTTCTCTTTGAAATGGGATACTGACACGCGTTACAAATATATCTCTTGTTTTATCTTCCCCGGGCCAGGCCCATGGAAAAATTATTCCAAATACCTGCTGCGCTTTATCTGGGACCCTGGAATAGGTTCGGCCCGGCCGGGAACACGAGGATGTCTAAAATAAGGCCTCTATTACGGGATGGAGTGGAGATGGATGGGATGGAGCGGGAAGGGACGGGGATCCAGGGTATTTTAGGTGTATCGGGCCCAGTGAAAAAGGGCTTGTTGCGGGGGCTTGGAGCTGCTTTAATGTCTACCATGTTGGCTGCCGTCAGCTGTTGTACGAACTGCATGTGTTGGGGGAGGGATTGTGTGTGTGTGTGTGTGAAGAGGTGGGGGGCCAACACGTACATAGCGGAGCGGGAGTATAAATAAAAAACTTTCCTACAGATGTTCTCACCTTGACGAATCTGCCCGTGGCTTTAGTTTTTACTTGTTGGCAAAAGGCCTGAAGGGCCAACGTAGGTCAAGCTTTATTCA
Source organism: Pungitius pungitius (assembly GCF_949316345.1). NCBI lineage: Eukaryota > Metazoa > Chordata > Actinopteri > Perciformes > Gasterosteidae > Pungitius > Pungitius pungitius. Next base: position 2,333,320 of record NC_084920.1, on the reverse strand, counting down.
CCCCCCCCCCCCCCCGCTCTTTAACAACGACATCTACCTCTAAGGTGTTGAACTGACTTTTTTTTTTAGATTATTCTATTGTCATACCACCAATAAAACAATGACAGAGAAGAATCAAGGAGGGATGAGAACCCTCAGGGAGAGAGGAGGAGGGGGGGGGGGGGGGGGGGGGGGAGGATCGAGTAGATGAGGGCAACGAGCGAAAGGTCAAGAGCCGAGTGAAGGACCCGAGCCACGAGGGGCAAGATGTGATAGGAAGGGAAACAAGTTGCCAAGATGAGAGGCGAAAAGAGAGCCGTTGAAAGTTCATTTATCTGCCCCCCCATTTATCTGCCCCCCCCCCCCCCCCCCCCCCCCGTCAGCGAGTCCGTCACCATCGGTTCCCACGGCAGAAAGCCAGTCTGTGATAATATTGCCGGGGGTCCATTTATAATCTATGTAAAAAAAATATATATATATTATTTCTGAATGTTGGGTGTAAAGTGCCACATTCCCACTGTCTTCTGCCCCCCCCCTCCCCCCCCTCACCCGTCCGTCTCTCTCCTCCAGGGCCGACTCGGCCAAGATGACGCAGCCCACGAGGGGCGACCAGGCCCACCAGCCGGCCCCGACCCGCAAGTCGGCCAGCCTGTCCTCGCCGAGCGCGGCCCGCCGCCTGTACCGCAACTTGTCTGGAAAGTTCCGTGTGGGCACCAACCCCCCCGCTCCGGAGGACAGCGCGGTGTCGGGGCGGGGAGGAGACAAGGAGAGGCTTCGCAAAACCACCGTAGTAAGTGAGGGGAAAAAATAATAAGCCCAGGAATATTGTAGTCTAAAAATAGCCCGAGAAAACATATAGACTTGGAAAGAAAGAGAAGGTCAGATACTCACATCGTGCCCCCATCCAACTGACCCTCGTAGAAGATACGTAGACAGAAACACAGACACAGGTATCAGAAGAAAGTCTCCTTTTCAAAGCTCCACTTTCTCCGTCTCACAGTTCCAGAGTAACGAGGCGCTGTTCGAGGCGGTGGAGCACCAGGAGCTGGACCTGGTGCAGCTGCTCCTGTCCCAGTACAGCCTGGAGGAGCTGGACCACAACACCCCCAACAGCGAGGGCCTCCTGCCGCTCGACATCGCCATCATGACCAACAACGTGCCCATGGCCAAGCTGCTGCTGCGAGCTGGTGCGAAGGAGAGCCCCCACTGTGAGTAGAGGGACCCGGGACACAGGATCTGAAGCCACTATGACTACTGAGTCTTTCTGTAAAACATCTCCAGGAGTTGCCACACCGGTGTTTTTCCATGTGGAACCTGACATCTCTTTAGTCTGGAGCTTGGCCCCCCCCCCCCTGCAGATGAATCACACCATAGCAAACGTTACCTTGGCTTTGAGCGCGGGGGGGGGGGGGGGGCAATTCGATCACATGCCGTGTGAGATATGGCCAAGCCGAAGGCGCCGAGCGGAGGGCCCCCAAAAAAAAAACGCACGGATCACCCGCTCTCGTTTTCCCTTTTCCCGTGTAGATCTCCGGCTCTCGAGCTCGACTCTCGATAGCAGAGCGGCTCGGTTCGGGGGGGGGCGTCGCCCCGCCGCAGGTGTGTTCGCCCCCGAAAGCGACGTCTTCTCGGCGGCACCAGCGACGCGTCCGTCCACGTCCAGACCAAACGCGCGCGGCGTCTCTTCGGGCGACGGCGGGGGCGGGGGGGGGGGGGGGGGGTAACCACGAGGCGATATTAGTCATCTTCTTAAGCCCTTTTCACTGAGCCTCCGCTCCCTTCCTCTGTTTATGATTAGAACTCGCCAGCGAGGCTCCTAGGCTGTTTGTGTTTGTAGTTACACACACACACACACACACACACACACGCACATGCACACACACGCGATCACGACTCTCAAGAGCAGAGCCAGGCTTCTTATAAAGGTATCATTAAATTGAAAACACTTGAATGGAAAGTGGTGTTTACTGAAGTTTGCTCTTTGATTGTGCTCTCTCTCCAGAACTCAAATAAACTCTGGCGAGAGTTTGAGTGTGTGTGTGTGTGTGTGTGTGTGTGTGTGTGTGTGCGTGTGTGTGTGCGTGCGTACAAAGGACTGAAACACAAAGAAAGGGCACATGAGGAAAGTGAAGGCTTCTATTTTCATTAGTGCCCAGCAATCAACCTCCATCTGAGGAGAGTTGATATCAAAGGCACTGCCGACTTTTCCATTTGCTTTGAAAGGAATCGACTGGTGCGTATTGATATTGACTTTTATACTTATATATATATATATATATTAATATATGCTTGAGTACACTACAGAGACAAATGCAGGCAAAGGCTATCAAACAAAGCAACTTGATTTTCCCATAAAAAGTCAGGCCCTTTAAAGTGCTGCAGCCGTCATGTGAAATAAGGACTTAAGACACTCGCACATCTGGACCGGCTTCTAGACCTTGTAGGGCTTGATATGTATATCGGAAAATGGCCCCTTTAACAAATAATTCCCTCTGTCCCACTGTATAAATTCAGGGAATAATCCCTCACTGTATTCCTAACACAACCCCCTCAGCCCCCCCCCCCCCCCCAGCCTGGCTTTACCTGTTTGACGGACGGCCTCCAAGTCTTCACACAGGCGGCCGAAGAGAACAACAAAAGTGACGCCCAGAAGAGACGCCGAGATTCAAAGAGAGGCTCCCAGGCCCCCGGGAGGAGACACCGAGCGAGCCGCAGAATTAAACACCCAGATGGACATTTTGACACGGGGCTTTAAACCTACTGTCAACAGTGGAATCTCACGCTCAACAGTGGAATCTACAACGAACAAACACAGAGCGCGCAGACTAAACACAGACACACACACCGGTCCCAAACACTCCCAGACTGACCAGCCACCAAAGAAGCACAGTGTGCTACTGTCCTTTCTGACCCGGGCAGCTTTACATCAGCCGAGCTGCACTCATGCTGACGTGTTATATCCGCGTCCTTTAGATGCCACCGCTAGCCACGCCGTTTCAATAATTCCCCATTCCAACATTTTTTTGCTTGCTTTTTGCAAATATGTGAATGTGTGCTTGTAAAAATCCCAACCCACTCTGATAAAAACATTCATATAAGGGTGTTGGTTCACAATATGAATAGATAACTATACACCTTTTCCACAAGTTTGCTGAAATATAGTCAAACGGTTGACGTTTGAAATGATGCGTGTGCGTATGCCCACCGCGTTCCTTCTAATAAAAAGGGCGCTCTTCCCCCTCTCACTTTCATTGCCACCGTTTTGTGTCATTTTCTAGCTGATGTCATCCCTAAAGAGGCACCGCTTAGTTAAATGTTTATGGGGGAATCTGCCAGCGTTAAAAAGAGTCCCCGCAAAAGAAGCAATTTGAGTTGCTTTTGTAGAGCGCTCTAGTCCTGCTCAGCATCAGCATGGCCATGTGCGCCGGATCAAAGTAACCGACGCCGTATTGATGCTCTAATTATGCTCGTAAATGATTTTTGTGGCCATTTCCTGTTTTGTCCCTGAATACATCCAAAGAGGTGTAAATGTGCAGACTCTCTGTCCCCCCCCCCCCCCCCCCCCCCTCAGTCGTGAGCCTGGAGGGCCGAGCGGTGCACTTGGCCACCTTGGTGCAGGAGGCCGAGCGGCGCGTCTCGGAGCTGCGGGCCCAGCTCGGCGGCGAGGAGGGACCCGACCGGGAGAGGCAGCTGAAGGCCTGGGAGTGGAGGCTCCGCCTCTTCCGCCGCATGCAGACGGGCTTCCAGCATGCCGGTACGGCCTCGGGATCGGTTTGCTCCCATTCTTGTCTGGGCCCAGTTAATGGCTTCCACACAAGACTGTGTGTGTGTGTGTGTGTGTGTGTGTGTGCAAACATAACACGCCTGTATTCCTGCTTTAGTTCTTTATAGGCATTTCACGACACGCTTAGTGGCAGACAGCCACCCCCGAAAAGAGGACTCCGTCACACGCACACACTCCTCCCTGCCATCCCAAATTTACACTTTGCTTCCCCCCCCCCCCCCTTGCTGTCCCACACCACAAAAAGAGTCAACATTTATTCCTTGCAGAATCCATCACGCCAGGAACCGTTTACCTGCCCGTCTCTCTCCGCGTGTTTTAGCGTCTCTCTCCCTCTCTGTCCGATCTCCCCTCACAGCCCCCCCGGACGCCCCCGCTGCAGTTCGCCTGTCCGTCAGCAGCAGCACCGCTCTGAGGGTGGACTTCCAGGAACCTCCCTGTGTCAACTCCGCCGTGGTGACCAAGTACAAAGGTCAGCGTCGGCGTCACGCGCCTCTTGTGGTGCACCTGCAAGTGTTTGATGGGGTTGTTTTTGTGTACCTGCAGTGAGCTGGAGCACTGCTCCTTCATTAAGTCCTTTGCTGGGGGAGATGGTGGTGGAGGACACCGCTCTGCTACAGGGGAACATCGCGGGGCTCACTTCTGTAAGTTCTGTTTAAAAGAAACACATTTTGAAAAACACAGTTCATTTGTAATTTGTGGGTCTTGACTCCGCACCATTCATAAGCAGCAGTTGCAAAACAGCCTCCTAAGTGATGGAGGGAGCAGCTTGGTGGCCTGCCACCTGATTTATGTTTGGCATTTTTTTAAGCGGGCACGCAGACAAATGGACGCTCCACCGGTTGTTTGTTATTGTGTGAGAGCGACCCCCCCCTTCCCCCCGGTAAGACCCCTGCTGCCAGCCGAGGCCATGTGCTCCTGTCACATGGCAGGGATCAAGGCGAGGTCAGGAAGTGTCGGCGGCTGGTTTGATTGATCTGGCTGAGAAAGGAGAGACTGAGGCCTGCTGTCTGAAGACCAGGCACACACACACACACGCACACGCACACACACTCGCGCGCACACACGCACACACACACACGAAATGACAAGAGACAGCGACCTAGCAGGAGACAGAGCGATGCACTGAATCGTGCACATGCATACGGTGCCTTGAATGTCCTGTCCATGTGTCCTGTACTCACAGGGGACCTATTACTACGTCCAGGTGTCTGCCTACAACATGAAGGGCTGGGGGCCTCCGCGAGCTTCCATCCCGGGCTGCGCTGCACCTTCCAGTAAGTGTGAGCGCATGTGTGTGTATGTTCAAGTGGTGCACGTGAAGCAACAGAGACATTAAGACCTCATACAGCTTAGCTTAGCTGCAGGAAGTGTGTACCTGCGTTGTGTGTGTGTGTGTTTGTCTTGCATGAATAACACAATTATTCACAGCTTTCCCAACACGTGGAGAGACTTTGACTTTGGACCCCTTCACATGATGTGATGAGTCCAACGTCATTCCGGCGTCGCGTTGACATCATTGGGGAGGGAGGACAGCTGGCCGCGTGGGTGTCGGGACCCCCCTCCCGTGGACGTCAGAGTGTGTAACCGTAGCCCGAGGATGGCGTTTGGGGCCCGGCTGGCAGAAGAAGCTCCCCGGGTTCAGCCAAGAAGTTAACCGTCAAGTCATGTGCAACAACAGCTGAGGTGTTGACCCAGCAGAGACCTTTGCTGATCTATCAATCTATTATTTGGGCTTTCTGCCCGTGCATCTATTTTTTAGGTTTTCTATTTCTACAAGGGTCCTAAACGCTTTCATTGGTCAAATAGTATAATATAATATTTGCCGACTTGTATGCAAAGGAATGGATCCCCATGAAGGGCTTAATTCAGTGTGGTTGGTGATACTGTGGCTGTTTGTTTGCATGTTAAGTCGGTGCAGAGCAGAGTGAACATAGGTACTGTGAGTGTGCTGGCACATCTGGGGAACACATGAACATGTTTGTCCTCATCAGCACACAGTGTTTTTCACCAAGTGTGTGAGTGTGTGTGTGTGTGTGTGTGTGTGTGTGTGAGTCTTCATTTTAGTAGACTGGGCTTTCCCTCTCTCTCTCTTTTTTTTTTCTTCTCTTTTTTCTACTGTCTGCCTCCCTCCCTCTCTCGGAGCTAATTTCGATGTTGCGTGTTTGTGTTTTCCATTTGGGCCTACCACTGGAAATATTTGCATGTCTGTGCCGTAGCGCGCGGCGCGGCCCCAACAGTGGGGGCCTTATACCGGGCCGTGGACGCCCATTAAAGGGCCCGCTTGTCTTGTCGGGACAGGCACCTTTTCCGGGAATAGAGCGCACCGTGTTTCAGCCCCACGCGCCCCCCGGGGGGGCTCCAGGAGAGGGAGTTGGGGTCGGGTGGGGGGGGGGTCATCGCTGACATGTCCTCCTGTGAGCAAGCACCCATAGGCAGAAGGTGCTGAAGGAGCGTTTTTCTGCGGATATGGGGATCTACGAGGAGGGAAGAGAAAGTGGGGGTTTGAGTGTGTGGGTGATAGACAGAGGACCCCCCCACCCCACCCCTCCAGGAAGAAAACCACACAGGAGAATAGAATCAGTTGGAGACAATTACTGTGCTTTCAGACTCCTCTGCTCATGGAGGCAAGGCAGGATGTGTGTTACTCTTTGTCACACCATGTGTGTGTGTGTGTGTGTGTGTGTCTTTCTACATGTGCACGTGCCTGTGTGTGTGTGTGTGTGTAAATGTGCAGCCAGTAGCTGTGGTGCTCAGCAGGTCCGTCTGTCAGCCAACCACAGCCTTCTCACACTGGGGTGGGTGCTGTTTCCGATAGCACACACAAGACCTGTGTGAGAAGCAGGCCGTCTCACGGACCTCACACTCCGACTATTGAAGGCCTTCAGGCCGAGCAGAATTTTTCCCCCCCGCGACCCCCCTCCCCAGACTGACCTCAGATAGAGTCCCACTGGCGTATGTGTCGTGGTGAACGCTCCACTCCGATGGCGAGGTGACTGCTCTGCATTGGTCGGATGCAGAGATGCCGCGATGGCACCAGAACCGCACCAGAACCAGACGATTCATCCATTGAAAGGAAAGTGCCGAAGGCCACTGAAGGCCTTTTCCTCAGTGGGTTCGTGCTGCGTCAGTGGAAGGACTCGTGCACCTGGTTCTGGATGAAAGCAGCGGTCCGTTGGACTGTTTTGCGTCTCCATCATCTTTGTAGAGGTGCCTACGGAGCGTTGCGTCGTCCCTCTTCTGACGTCGTCTTTCTCCCGTCTTCCTCCTTGCAGGTTGGAGGGACATCGACGGACGAGCGCCGCGTCAGAGAGGCCAGAAGGAGGCACTCGACCAGCTGCTCGGCCAAATAAAGGAAGCTCACCGCCACTGTGTCTGCCATGGTACCTACGGCTTTTTCATCCATTCGGTCCAAACATGTTTTCAGCTTCACCGTGGATTCACGTGGGTCTCCTTCTCGGGTCGAAATCACAAGTAGGCGAGCGCGAGATCCGTTTTTTTTTTTAATCAGTTCCGGGATCCGCTGGAGCGAAGTCCGTGTCCGTGTTTCAGAAACTTCTTCTGGGTGCAAACGAACAGGAGCGAGACCGCTGGAGGCGCAGGTGCAACCCGTCCCCCCCCCCCCCCCCCCCCCCGGCCGCTGTGCTTCGTCTCACCTTGACGGACACTTAACAATCTCAGGCGCGACAAGCACTTCGGGGGCCGTACACCCTGAGACGGCATGCCACCTCAAAAATAATACCCCCCCCCTCACTCCTTCCCACACACACTCACCCTTTCACATGTTTCCATGACTCAGCCCTTCCTCTGTTGAATACCTCTCTCTCTCTCTCTCTCTGTGACAAAATGCAGATCAGCTTCACACACTCGGTCTGTTTATATCCCCAAACACTGCAGGCCGCTCCCAAAAGTGTCAAAACCTGTCCACGCCGACTCTTTTTTTTTTTACATGACGGCAAACTGCCCTTTTTCTGCATTGAGCGGGTTGTCTCTCCTCCTTTTTTCCCCGAGCACACTCGCCCACTTACTGTCGTCCGGCGTGGTCCGGGCCGCGCTTGCAGTTTGGGGTGGGGGGGGGGGGGGCGGGACGCGGCACAATAGGCCGTATTGAGTGGCTCTCGGCTCGTCAGACGGCGACTGATTGAGCCCCGGGGTTCAGGCACGGTAGCCGAAGGTGGCGTGTCCCCGGGGTCATGTTTGTTATTCCTGCAAGAGACGAGTTTCTGGGCTGGAGTCGGCAGAGGGCATAAATTAACACTGACTACTGCCCCCCCCCCCCTGCCCCGCAGCCTGCCAGGCCTCCTGTCTACTGTCCATACATATACACACGTAAAGATAGACAGGCACACACGCGCAGATACACATGCTGCACGAAACAGACACAAATACTCGAGCGCGCGCCCGCTCTCTCTCTCTCTCGCCCCCCCCCCAATGTCCATGTACGCGGCCCACGCCACATTTTCTCCCTCTTGTCCAAACACTATTAATTAAACTGTGAAAGAGGCCTTGACTAACACGGGCACGCCAGCAGTCGGGCGCTGCCTGTCCGTCTTACTCAGTGTCAAGCGGACGGAGGGCCCGGGAGGACCGGCGCTGCACAGAGCCGCGGAGTACAGAGAGCGTTTCGGGGGAGGTGAGCGGGGTCTTGTTGCTCTAACTGGACTCGTCCACCTGAAGGGAAAATGAGTTCTTTTTCGGGTGCTGAATGGGGGGATTTATTGACTTTAAGTGGCCTGGGGCTGGAGTAAGATCACCTGGGAGGGGAGGAGAGGGACTCTGTGAAGGGTTTGGGACTCAGGGCTTCTAATGAGTTGGGAGGTGCGTTATCTCACCAACACACACACACACACACACACACACACACACACACACGCGCGCATATACACACACCTCCCTCTCTCGCCTCGGGGCCCACTAAAAATAAACATGTCCCCACAGACTTAACTGACCTCCCTGTCAGTGAGTGGCAAAGGGTTAAAACACACACACACACACACACAAAAATTAGCGCCTTGGCTCCGCTCGTAAGGCTGTAGCTCAAGACACGCCACGGTCCAGCAGCTTTAGTATGTGCAGGTAAACACACACACACACACACTCATACAAACACACAAAGTTAGTGTCCCTCTGGGACAGCAGAGCTAGCGGTTCCCTCGAGGCCCGTAGTCTGCCGGCGTGCAGCCGGTCCGATGGTGTCGCGCGGAAAAACATTCCACCCCGACCGCGCTGTTGGACCCCCCCGCTGTCAACGAGATGACGGCCTGTCACGGGAGGAGATGTTACTTGACTCCGGCTGGGACAGAGGTGTCCATTCAGCCGGCGCATCGGCGTCGCGCAACCCGCTCAGCGCCGAGCGCGCGGGGGGGGGGGGGGGGGGGGGGGGGGGCGCGTCGTAGTCACCGTGGATTTTACAAACGTCTTTTTGTCTTCTTGTTGTCTCCGTCCTGTCCACACAGAACAGTGTAAAGCTCCAGCGCAAGGGAGGAAGCACTCGGTGTCCAAAAGCCTGCGGCACCTCTTCCAGCCCACCAGCAAGTTTGTTAAAGGCTTGAAAAGGTAGAAGCTCTGTTGAGAGACTTTAGATATGAAAGGAATTGTGATTGACGGCGTGCATTGCAAACGACGCCATGTTTAATTTGTCAGTTCAGTAGTAATTTATTAGGAGATCACATTATTTCCATTATTTATTGTTGACCGTATTACTGACACGTCTCTTTAATAAAATGTAGTCTGTCAGAACACAGGACAGACGGGGGAATCACGTGTTCTTTCCCTGTGGTCCTTGCAGGGGTCTCTATCTGACATCCATACTCTACAGAGACGACAACGTGTTGGTGACGCCGGAGGACCAGATTCCCATCGTGGAGGTCGAAGATTCCTACTCGAGCTCCCTTATGCAGGACTTCCTCTGGTTCACCAAGGTGGACGGACATGACAACAGAAACAAATGACTGATATATTTCTCTGTTTACTGATGAGCTACTGCAAAAACATCAATCTAATTGTTAAATAACTACAAAAAACTGGAGTTATTTATTGAATACAATTGTTTTTCTTGTGTGTGTGAATACACCCGTGTTGTGCCAGGTGTCTTACCTGTGGGAGGAGGTTCCCTGGCTGCAGCAGTGTCTCAGTCCTTCCCAGTCGTCCTGCTCCTGCACTCTGCAGACGCGACTCAAGATGCTGCAGGCCGTCTCCCAGCTGCAGGTAGACAGATGCTGAGTTGACAGTTTGACCTCTGGGTGTGAACATGTTTAATTAAGACCCTCTTCTGCCACCTCTCCTCAGGGAATGCTGGGCACCCAGGACCTCGGCCAGGTGTATTTTGAGCCAATCAAAGACAAGCACGGTAACGCCTTGCTGGTGCTCCTGAAGGACATGAACGCCTGTCCTAACCTGGACGGGGTCCGCTGGACGCAGCTTTGCAAACTGCAGCTCCAACGCAAGTCCATCTCCTCCCCCGAGGAGCCGACGGCCCTGGACATGCTGCTCATCACGCTCCACGTGAGTCCCGCTGGAAACCACCGATGGCCGAGGGTTCGGTTTCGGAAATAAATTGTTTCATTCTTTAGCTTTTTAGGATTTGTCAGCAGTGGTTGTGGTTTTTTTTTTATGGGGATCATTCTTTGCATTTGTTCCAGGCGCTCTGTGAATAAACAAAGTGACCCCAAAAAACACTGGGAGACATTCATCCGTTGGTATTGCTCTTACGGTTTTTAAGGCTGAAACAATAGGAATGTAAATTGAAATGTGCTTCCGATTAGGACTGCTTGCGCAAACACTCTGTATATATAATCATTATGGCTCTCTTCTTCCCTTTGTTGCTTTCTTTGTAGAAAAATGGCAATTAAAAGCCAGCTTTCAGCCGAAATGTTGCATATATGAAAGCCGGCATGAATGCAAATCTTCCCAGTTTATTTTTTAACAGCGGCTCATCCAAGCAGTGGAAATTGGAATGTCACAATTGTGTTTCCACATTGTGGCCCTGACGATGATAATCTCGCTAATTGTTGTTGTCTTGTCTTTGGTAACTAGTTCTGTGTGGCTCTTTTGCTCAGAAAGATCACAATGTGAAAGCAAACCACCAGTTGATTTTGTCTGTACAGGCCGGTTCACTTGATACCACGGCTGGAATGCTGTTTTGTCTCCAGTGGAAGTTGGTTTGGCCTTGTGGTTCCAAAACAATGGTGGAGACTCCCTTTGGCAAAACCACAATTCACTGAAATACTTATTTTGTGGCCAGTTATGAACAAATTGTATGAGGAAATACATAAAAATGTGCCGTGGGGTTTCTTTTGCCGTGCTGACTTCCACTTTAAACATTTCTTTGAAGGACCAACAAAAGTAAAACAACAACAAAACAGATGAATGTGGGGTAAAGAGACACAATCGAGCCCGGTCGAACGGTACGACGCGTCCTCTCAAACGAGTCTCTCTCCGCATGGCGTCCCCAGGAGAAGCTGGCGTATCACAGGCGGAGCAGGAAGGTGTTGTCTCCAGGCCTCTACCTGGGCTACCTGAAGCTGTGCACGTCGGTGGAGCAGATCAGAGCGCTGGTGCCCCAGAAACTGCCCAACGTCCTCTGTCACACCAAAATCCGGGACAACGGCAACGTTTCCAGGTTTGGAATCGCACGCCACTCGTGTGTGTGTGTTTGGGATGGGGCGCGATGGGGATTTTGTCGAGGAGCCCGACGGTGTGGGTTGACGGTGTAGGTTGACGGTGTGAGTTGACATTGTGAGTTGACGTGTGAGTTGACGGTGTGGGTTGACGTTGTGAGTTGACGTTGTGGGTTGACGGTGTGGGTTGACGGTGTGGGTTGACGGTGTGGGTTGACGGTGTAGGTTGACGGTGTGAGTTGACATTGTGAGTTGACGTGTGAGTTGACGGTGTGGGTTGACATTGTGAGTTGACGTGTGAGTTGACGGTGTGGGTTGACGTTGTGAGTTGACGTTGTGGGTTGACGGTGTGGGTTGACGGTGTGGGTTGACGTTGTGTTTGCCACACGCGTCGCTTTCAGAGAGGAGTGGCAGTGGCTGCAGGCCCTCAGCTCCCTGGAGGAGGCGTTGGAGATGGACCAGGAGGAGCAGAGTGCTCCACATCGCCTCCTACAGGACCTGCGCGGCGCCATCAAAGACCTGATGGCTCACATCAACGTCCTCGGCAATCAGGTCTATATGAACGAAAGAGTTTGTGTTATTATTATTGTACGGTGATATTTAAGGCCATTCCTTTACCGAATGCTAAGAAAAAAGAAAAAGAGGATATTTTGAGTTGTCTGATATTGTGGAACCAGATGAAACTCGATGGAGCCAAGTTCCAGTGAACGTGGTTCCAATGGATATTCAGCCAGTTCGGCTTAGACCACTAATTCTACATGGTTTCTGTAAAAGAACATGTTTTGAATTCCAGCAAAATGGCAACAATTGTCCATTTGACCTTTTACCTTCCAACACTATACAGACGGATACGATGCGATTAATAGAAATGAGACAAATGGGAATTTACGTGGAGACAAACATCAGAGCATTCAGAATATAGAGATAAAACCTTTATTTATTTCTAGAGGAGGTATCGATGGGTTCTGGCAGTAAGATAGTTTTGCTCTTGACCTTCTCAACCAGAGAGCCCAACAGTGTATTAGTGGTGTACAAATAACCCTAAATTACAACAACCCGTCCGCTGTGCATTTTTCTTACCTCTGGTTTCCAATATTGGAAGTGAAATGAGCTCGGTTGTATTGTCAAGATACTTGAATGAGGGAAAGATTGTCCTGATCTTGGCCTGTAATCTACACCCTGTAGCTGTGGCAGGCGTCCATCTCAGACTCAGCAGAAATAACCAATAAAATAAATATATGTTTTAAAATATTGGAAGTTATGAGACCATAGATTTGAGAAAACATGTTTTCAGTATCCGTTGACTGCTTTAAGGTTTACTTCCTTCCAAAATGCCCCCCCCCCGCCCCGAGATCACCTGTCTCTGTGTCTCCAGATGCAGGACTTCCGTCTCTATAGCCAGGAGGTGGTGGAGTTTGGGGAGAAAGTGTCCTTCCTGCTCCTTCTCCCACCTTCAGACGAAGTGTGCACAGCTCCCGGTCAGAACAACCCGTACTCCCCCCGCTCTGGCTTCCTCACGCTGCCCCTGCAGATCTTTGAGCTGGGTCAGTACATCACAACTCTGCATCCGCGTGCCCCTTCTGTGTTTGATGGCACAGTGTTTCACATGAATAGTCCCTGGTTTGATTCCCTCTCTCCCCCCGCAGTCCACTTCAACACCTACAGCCCCAGTTTCATTGGCCAGTACTGCAGAGTGTCGGCTTTGCTGGAGCTGGAGTCCCTCATGTCCCAGCAGGCCCTAAGGGAGGCCTTCTCCGAGGACGAGCTCTTTGCCGCTAAGAAGAAACACCAGCAGGTCCAGGAACACATTCAGGTAACATCACTTTATATATATATATATATACACATTCAAGAACATTAAATATTGCATTTAATATTGTTGACTGTACGGCAGCAAATGGAGGAGGTGTGGCGCGACGCCAGGTGGATCATGGACGCCCTGCAGTACGCCCGCTACAAGCAGCCCACAGGAGGCCTCTCCGTGAGCTGGATAATTGACTTCTCCAAGGAAGTGATGTCCGACAAGCCGCCGTCCACCTCCTCTCAGCCGGACTTCATGCCCTCGCCGGAGCCCTGCCGCAAGCACTCAGGTCACAATCTGACTCAAACGTCACATGGTACCTGTATGTAGGATACTCGCCACCTTGATCGGAAGCGAGTTGGACGCATGTGCTGCAGGAAGTTGTGTTTCCATTATTCACTCGACATCATTTCATTTCAGGCCCCTTTCCTCATATTTCTGCCGATTTCGCCGGACTCTCGGACGAGGAAGGCTCCGACGTCTTCCTCACCACCGACAGCGACTACGACTCCAGCCGCGCGCAGAGCCCCCGCGAGCTGGACCTGTTGCCCCCCTCGCCCCTCTCCTCCTCCGTGCCACTGGAGCCCCGCGGCTTCCTGCGCAGCGACGGCAGCGGCTCCGGGGGAGGGACGTGCCCGGGCGGAGGGGGGCGCGCGGCCGGGTCGCTGAGGGGCTCCACGCCGGACGTCCTGCAGGCCTCGGAGCCGCCGCCCGGGAGGGAGGGCGAGCGGTGCGGCGTGGAGCGGCGCCGGGGGGGCCCCGAGCTCTTTGACAGCGACTTCATCCTGCCCAGCAGGCAGATCGAGCTGCTGCACATCACCGAGAAGCGGCAGGCCTTCTGCGTGAGGACCAGCAGCCTGGAGTTCCCCTCCGCCGCGTCGGCCCACCAGCCCTACTCCAACCACACCAGCTGCGCCTCGCCCTCCGCCTCGCCACAGCGCCGGCCCGCGTCGGCGGAGCGCTGCCTGCCGCAGGCGCGCACTTTGTCGCAGGACAGCGGCACGCAGAGGCTCTCCTCGCAGTCGCCCGCCGCCCTCAGGAAAGGCTGCCACAGCACCCTCAGGGTGCACCCGCAGTACCGCACGGGCCTGCCGAAGGAGACCAGCGTCAAGGTACGGGGGGCCCGTCGATGGGGGGGGGGGGGCGTTGTGTTTGTGCCCGCTCGCCTGATCTTCTGCCCGTGTCCTTCCAGCTGTGCGTCACTCCGGGGACGTCGGCGCGGGAGATGGTGCAGCTGGTGGTGCAGGAGATGAACGTGGTGTCGCGGCGCATGCTCGGCGGCGGCGGCGGCGAGCAGGAGCGCTGCGTGTGCTACGGCCCCGAGCAGCTGAAGCACTTTGCCCTCGTGCTGGTGGTCGACAACAGAGAGAAGTGGCTCCAGGACGACTTCTGTCCCCTGGAGCTTCAGAACCCGTGGCTCAGGGGGAAACTGTGCGTTCGCATCAAGGAGTATTCGCCACTGGCGCTCAAACACAGCCGGGCCACCACCGTGTGACCCTTCGTGCCACGATCTCTCTCGGGGTCGACGTGTATGGAAATGGAGGAACTGTAGCGTTTGAACAAAACAGGGCTCCTTAACTCCAACGCCTCACTGATGCAGCTACAGCACGGCTCTCCCCTGCTGTGTCCTCAATTAAAACCTCCACGGGGGACACACCCAACGGAACAATGAAGAAAAAAAAAAAAAAAAGCGTCTGTAGCCGTCAGACTCGGGCCTCCGCCATGAACTCTCTCATTGTGTGATCCCCAAAGAGCCGGCCCCGCGTTCCCAGGACGTGGCTCTGGACGGGCTCCAGGGGCCGAGAGGAAGGGAGGAGCACAGCTGGCGTCCCGGCTCGAGGAAGCGATCGGCCCGGCGATTTGGCCCGTCGGCCCGTTACTCAGCTGCTGCTGGCCACTGTGCTGTCTGCAGGCCATGGGGGGAGGAGGAGGAGGAGGAGGAGGAGGAGGAGGAGGAAGGTTCACAACATGGCACTGGTTCTCTGGTGCTCGGTGGCTCACTCCTGCAGCAGTAGAACCTCTGTACAGTAGACTCAGTCGTAGTGTAGCTAACAAACAAAATAAAAAACAATTGGGTTTTCACAACGGAGCAAACACGAGCAATACTTGAGTTTTGTTTTTCTTATAGATGGGAGAAAAAGCATGTTAACCTTCCAGATTTGTACTCCTCCTCAGTACTGTAGTCCATGCCGTGCTAAAAGTTGACCAGTTGAGTGTTTTGTCGTGTTTGGAGGTATTCCCCGAAGCATCAGAGAATGGTGCCCACGTGTCTGCAGAGCGTCTCCCACAGGGCCAAAGGGGGGGCAAAATAACATATCGTATACTACAGACTCAAGTTATATATGCAAGGCCTTAACTACACATTTCAGCCCATCAACGAAGCGCTATGACCTGCGATGTGGAGAACAGCAGCGTGACATTATGAGAGGAGCTTCGGGTGCACACACAGCACCAACCTTCATGCAGACATCACATGACATGCAAGGATCCCGTCAGTCAACAAAACACCAATAAACACTTCGTTCACATTTGCTTGTTATATTACTTCTAATTTCCTACTTTTCGCGTTGTCATTACACAAATCCAGTTAGCAGTAAGCATGCTAGCAGCGCTAGCTTCTCAACCCTTGCTCTTCTACGCTCTCTGGTATTTGGATGACGTCCATTACCAAAACGCCGATGAACATGTTATAGTTTAGGAATGAATAGCATTACATTGACCGAGATAATAAACCAAGCCTCTTAGCAATCTGATCCACCTCTTTTTTTGCCGTTCTTTGGGGACACGTTTAGACGACACAGGGCTCTCATGACCCGCAGCATTTCCAAATGTAGCAGCAGAAAGGTCCAGAAGGAGAGGAGCAGCGAGGCGGAGGCGGCGGACCTGGCCTCGCTTATCGTAGCGCTTGCCGCTGTCACAGGGAGGGTCTCCTTCCACTTTACAGGATGTGTTTACGTGCAACTACTGTATGAAGATGTTGTTTTAAGTTGTAATTGGTTCTAATGGCTCAAACTGTTGTGTTAGCGCTTAGATGTCTTCTTTATTCACTTTGTTAAGAGCTTTCACCACAAACTGAAACCGTGTAAATAGACAAAACAAGACCAGGGGATGAATGTACTGTATCTGCCCTCAATGTGAAAGGAGGTGAATGTGGGGCTGTCATCACTGCTGGGGTCAAAGGTCAGTGAAGACTAAGCTAAAGCGGTAGAGGGGGGGGGGGGGTTATATTCCAGTTTCCAGTTGAAAAGTAAAGCCCCACGTTTACAAGGAGCCATCGGGCGAAGTCATGAAGGAGACATCACGTCACTTTTTTAGAATCTATTTTTTATTGAACAATAAATGAACATTACAAAATAAAAGCCACGGTTGTTTTACGAGGGTTTTCTTTGCTTTTAAGAGATCGGCGCGCACACAAGTGCAGGACGTTCCGATTCCTGCTGTGAGTCCAGTGTGTGAGTGTGTGATGCTGACCAACGCGTTTCATTCATTCATCATGTATTTAGTCCCAACTCCTTCCCGCCGTGAGGCTCATAACAAGCTTGTGTTTCCCGTGTGTGCAGGTCACATTTCCTCTGCGGCTTATTCCCTCAGCTTGGAGTTTCATCCGCGTGTCCGATCCCCCCCCCCCCCCCCCCCCCCCACAGCCGCCCGTTCATCTGACCCGAATGACAGCGAATGACGGATAGAGAGCGCGTGTTGCTGCAGATGCGAAATATTCCAATGACCTCATCACTGCTTGCCACTCGATGAAAACGGAGCGGTGGGCAGCTGCGGGGGGATCTCACGGTTCAAGCGGTGGGCGCGGCCACATGAAGGTTAGCCAGGGATGAACAGTCATCTTACTCTTTTTTTTTTTTTTTTTTTTCTGGTGACAGATTTGAATTTGAAGCATTGGGGATAATACTCGACATAATGACCAACCCTCCGACAGCTTCAGGGTGATTTACGTTACGCCAGCTTTACTTTCTCAATGCAGTCCTGTAGACATATGCATGCTTGGTACACCAAGCATAAAATATAACATACACCCATGCCCTTGTTTTATTTTTTAAGATATTGAAATGTGTTTTTTAAATGAGAAATATGTTTAAAAATGCTGAGGTCCTGTATCTATTTTTTTTTTTAAATGTATGAAGTTAAATATATTCCAAATGTTTAACTTCAGGGAATGTGAGACCTCCATCCACGCTGGTTTTATTTCCTCTGACTACCCCAGTGTGTGTGCACCTGGGTGCATGCCCCCGTGACCACGCCCATCCGTGATGTCACAGTGTCCGCTGGGGCACACCTGCAGCAAAGCCAGATGTTTAGAATTCAATCGACAGAAATATCTTGGCGTAACGCTGCCGTTAAACCGCTGAAAGGAAAAAGCTCCCCGGTACGAAGAAATGTGTTTAGAATCACGAGTAATGGAGCTAAAAATATCCGGAATTCTGCATATGCATAAATACACGTATGAACATAAATAGGCTTCATGTGGGCCGCTCCGTTGGTTTGGGTTTCGTTAGATGGCGATGGGGGGGGGGGGGGGGGGGGGGGGTTGCAGCCAGGCCGGCCAGGTGGCTTTCAGCGGGCTCGCCTCACGCCGCGCCCTCTCTAGCGCCATGTGTTTTTTCAGCCCTTGAGCAAATAAAAAGCTGCATGCTTCGCTGTCAACAGATCCTACAAACACTAATGTGCAGATGGACGCACAAACACACACTGGATGGACGCACAAACACACACCGGTGCACACGCACCCAGGAATCCTGACATGTAGATCTGCAGATACACGCGTGTGTACCACGTAGAGGATTTACACTTTTGTAAAGTCACCCACAGCTTATCACACACACACACACACACACACTGTCACACACTGCGCCTTTAAGAGCAGCCGTTTACAGTTTATTGACGGTAACTTAAGAATTGTACACCTCCTAATTTTAAACCTCGTGACTCCAGGAGGACCCGAGCTAAATATAAACCTGGCCTGCATCTGAATGCCTGAAAAGAAAACATTCCCAGAAGGACCTGAATAGTCGCTATTCATGCACCTAAAACAAGTCCAAAGGGAGGCTGTGTGACTCATCAAAACACAAAGGGAAGCTGTGCGTCTTGGAGATTTACTCGACGGGGGGGGGGGGGGGTTCCGGGGGGGGGGGTCACGGTTTGTGTGCAAATGAACCGAAGCAGCAGCTTCAGGCCCCAATCTCCTCCTACGCCCTTCAACTTGACCGCCCCCCCCCCGCCCCCCACCCACCAGCTGATCACCTGTTTCCCGCCCATCCCTGAGCCCTTCGCATCCAGCACCGTCCTCCACCCTCCCCACCTCACCATCAGCCCCGTCCACCGCCCCGCCCTCCCCACCTCACCATCAGCCCCGTCCACCGCCCCGCCCTCCCCACCTCGCCACCAGCACCGCCCTCGCTGGAGGACCAGCAGCACATCACATGTACGCCGGCATGTGTGTGTGGGAAAACTGAAGCCTGCCACCACTGAATCACTCATTTCTCATTCCCCCCGCCCCGCCCCCCCCTCCAACCCGTCCCTCCCCAGGGCCCATAAACCTTTAAAGCACCTATAAAACACTTGGCGAGGCCTTTTTGAAGTTTTTATGAAGATCTGGCTTTATTGTTCCCAAGAGATGAGCCCCGCTCCGCTGGCGCCTCGGAGCTTTTTGGAAGTGCCAGTGAATTCGGGGGGGGCTGTGTCCCAGGGAGGGAGGGTTTTTTTTTTTTTTTTTGATGCCCCCCCCAACACCCACCCTGTCCAACCCCGCAACAGCGGCATCTTTATCTTCATCACATCAAATGCAAGTTTAGAAAGTTCTAATTAAAGCACATGTGTCCGAGCACAAGCGTGCATGTATATTGGCATGTGCGCGCATGTGTGTGTGTGTGTGTGTGTGTGTGTGTGTGTGTGTGTGTCTGCGTATGCGCTCGCAGACGATGGAGCCAGCAGGTTGCGTGCTTGTTGTTTGAAGTGGGGCTCTGTTGTTCTCAGAGAGAGCTAAATGAATGGAGCCGGACCCCCCTCCATCTGTCTGATCCAGCGGCACCGGCCCTCCCTCCCTCCCAAATCCCGGGGCCCCCGACGCCCGACGCACCGGCACCCTCAAAGGAACAGTTGGCAAACGGACGGCCCATTTACAGAGGCGAGGGCGACGAGGTAACACTTGTGGGAGCAGAGAGGGAGGAGATAAAAGGAATCAGGAAATATGGAACTCACGTGTAGATCGAGTGTGTGTCTGTGGGCTGCTTTGAGTGCAGATTCGTGTGTGTGTGTGTGTGTGTGTGTTGGGAGTGGCAGCTACAAGCGAGTGGCCATGACATCAGCCACGCAGGTGGCTTTGACTGTGCCTTCACTCTCAATCACCCCCTCCGAGGGTCAAAAAGGGGCGTGTTCTCACCTTCCAATCCAGGCTGACCCGGCGGATGTCGACGCGTCGTCCGGCCCTCGTTTGATTGGTCGCTCTGGCGCGGGCCGCCGATCCACGCGGTCTGTTCAGCGAGTGCTTCTCGTGGCAGAATACAAAGCGCTTCCATGGTGAGATAAGACTCCTCCTGACGGGGGTCAAAGGAGAAGCAATTCGTCCAACTTTGTTGGAACTGCAACCCAGATGCTTCCACCAAATATCAATCACACTCATTTGCTTGAAAGAGCTCCAATTCCCCACCCGCCCCCCCTATCCTATCCTGAGTGTCGAGCATGCCGGGGCCGGGGGGGGGGGGGGGGGGGGTCTCCGGTGGAAGTTGGGGTGCATCAAGGAGAGACGAGGACGAAGAAGAAGACGGGCGGAGCGTGTTCTGTGCACCTGAGAGACATTTAGGATCAAATCCAACGTTGCCGTGAAAGGGCTCGGCTTGGTGTGTGTGTGTGTGTGTGTGTGTGTGTGTGTGCGTGTGCGTGGACCTTGAAGATTCAGGTGGAAATGCAAAAAAAAAGGACGGGGGAGGACGGAAGGGTCCGAGCGCTGTGACCGATGGGCTCGCACACACGGAACCGCGCGCACATTCACGCATACATCCATATTAAGCCCAGCTCCGGCCCCCTTTGTGCAGAGGATGATGTCATGCCTTCTGAAAACATGTGGGGGGGGGGGGGGGGGGGGCGGCGTCGAGGGGGTTTAGGCGGGGGGGGGGGATTCCTTTGGTCCTTTCAAGTTTGCAGGGGGAGCCTTGGGCCACGGCAGGGTAGACAGTACGAGGGCAGGAGGCTCAACGCACACACACACACACAGTCACATTAGGCACGCTCTGACCACGCCATCAAAGGCCCAGGCTCACACACACACACACACACACACACACATATACTTCTATCTGCACACACCAAAGTAGGCATCCACACAGTTGCTTCCCGACACACACAAGTCGAACGAGCGCGGCCCCACCCGGATGAAACAAACACGTGCCTAAAAATAACGACGCACACACACACACAGACGCACACTCGCATACCAGCAGATCAAACACGCACACACTTCAATCATGCCCACGCCCCCCCCCCCCCCCCCGGCTGTGTTATTGTTTTGAAAATATGATTGCGGTGACGGATGGGGTGGGGGGAGGAGAGGGCTCTGGCGGGGGCGAGTGGCAGGGCCCCTCCATTGTCCCCGACCAGTGTGAGTCTGTGTCCATAGCTATAGAAACTGGGGCCACACTGGGAAGGCATGCTTTCATCTCCACCACAGGCTCACCGCTGGCAATAAGGGGTCAAATAAATCCCCCTGGATGCAGTGAGGGGGGGGGTGGGGGGGGGGGGGGGGGCTTGCAGGCATACATGCGGGCACGCACACACAGATACACACACACACGCACAATCGCACCTGTGCTGTCCGATATCCACATTTAGATGGAAAATCTAGAAGATCTAGTGTGTCTGTGTGGCCTTGTGTGGCTGCAGATACTTCAGCTCTTTTAGTGAAGGGTTCTTTAAGGTTACTTAAATACACACTGATTTAATTTACGTCTGTGTATCATTTTATAACACACAAGTGAACATGGACCAAAGGGATAAAACCCCCTTTGCCGGGTCTCCTGTGTCCTGAAGGGTTGTACTTTCACCTCCTAAATGGTAAATGGCTTCATTCGTCTCACCGGGACACAAGTTTTAGTCACTTCGGGTGAGCGTGCTCCGAGCATGCAACACATGTAACACAGGATCACCATGTTTATCATCAGGATTCATAATGTCGTGAGACATTCCAGGCTGTGCTGATTGCACACACACACACACACACACACACACACACACTTAAACAAACACCCTGAATACACAAACAGAGCTATGCAAAACTGTACCGACACGCTCTTTGACGTACACAGCCTGCTCACACATGCAAATAAATAAGCACTCTACTGAAATGCATGGAGTGCTGTGCAGGATCCAGGTTGGCCTCGGCGCACCACCTCCCGGGTTCTTGGTGGCCCGTCACGATCAGATTGTTTGATCGTCATCCTCCTCTATTCTCCTGCACCGTGTGTGATATCACAAACGTCCAGCTCGGCTTCATCCCCGAGGCCCTGAGCCGTGTCCTGCTGAGGACCAAACCCTTACGGATTACTGTCAGACTTACTCATTATAATGCCGTGTGTGTGCCTGTGTGTGCGTGTGTGTCTGTGTGCGCGCGTGCGTGTGCGTGTGTGTGTGTGTGTGTGTACCCTGGGCCTAGCATGAAGACGTGAGAGCTAGCTGGTTGGATCAACTGACCAAATATTGGACAAACAAGTACTGGCGTCTGGAGCCGACTGAATCCCCACTTTCATATGGCGGCTTAGTGAAAGCTCAGTTGGAGCACGGTTCATGGAGACACGTCGCTGCTGCGCAGGAGCTGCGACTCTGTGCTGCATCGGCATTTACTGAACATCAGCACGCACACAATGCAATCCGATTACACTGACGCATTCATAGGGAAAAGACTCCACTGGACCTGCGAGCAGCCAACTGTCCTGATGGCACCTGTGTGTGAGCCTTAGTGTGTGTGTGTGTGTGTGGGGGGGGTCTGGTGGAGCCAGAAGCAGTCAGAGAGTCACCAGGCTGAGGAGAAGAGAGGAAAGAGGGAAGGTCAGCACCACCGCATGCCACAGACAGACTGACGATACTTCTACTGGGCTCCGCGCCGGGGCCCTGGCTGTAATTACACCACGCGCACGCACACACACACACACACACACACACACACACACACACATTCATGCATGCACACACACCGTTACCAGACAGACTGAGAAAGGTTCCCGGCTCAGAACGGATATTTACAACCATTTCTAGAAGGGATGTGAACCTAAAACGCCGACCTGTCACACAGGAAATCGCTAAATAACAGAAATGAAACAGGAAATAGTCAGCACGTGCACACGTGAATTTGACGTGTGACGCCAGACGTGTGTGCTGATATTTGTGTGAGGTTTAAGCGTCTGTGCACGGGAGCGTTATCAAGTTGACATATTGGATCCGAAATTGGATCCCTAAAACACCCTTTTAAGCTGTAAGATGCCGAGGCCGCACCGTGACGTATGTCTGAGTAGTCAGATTCAGAGGCCACTCACACAAACATGGATTTTTACAAATTTCCGTTTTAAAAGGAACAATTGTATTGTCTGAGCTTTTCGACCGGCCGGGTCAAAGGTTAAATAAAGTCAGCGAGTTCATGAGCACAAACCTCAATTGTGATCTTGTTTTTGATCCCAACAGACTGACACCAGCACAGTCTTGGTATCAAAAGCTCCTTGTTGATCTGCTTGGCCAGGCTCTCCCTCTCTCTCTCTCTCTCTCTCTCTCTCTCTCCCTCTCTCTCTCTCTCTCTCTCTCTCTCTCTCTCTTTCTGCCTTTATTGGAGTGTGGCTGCTGATAGTGTAAAGCCTTTGTCTGCCCCCTTGCATGTAGAAAGTATCTGTTGTAATAACTGTAATAACATGATTAGGGTTAGAATAAGAGGTGGTAACAGACTTGGAGTGTTGTTTTCATAGTTCATGAAAACTAGAAACAGCCCATTTCAAATTGTTTTTTTTTTAGTAATCATTCATTTCTTAGGCGTTTCTTAAGAGGTGCTGCAGTTCAACTTCAAGGCCCTTGTCAGTCATTGGGTTATGCTGTCTGCTTCTAAACTCCCTCGCACACGTTCATTAGAGGGTCATTCATTAAAAAGAGATGGCTTGCGGTGTCAGTTGGGTTGAATGGGTGTTCCCAAAAAAACCTTAATCCTTGATTGAGACATAAGCAGCTAGAGGTGAAGGTCGAAGGGGGAAGTAGGCCTTTTTTATTCCGCAGCTCTTCAACCATAGCACCACAATTTCTCAGTCTTCATAAGACCCCCCCCCCCCCCCCCATCCACCCTCCCCCCCCCCTCGCCCACCTCCCAGCCCGGTTCCATTTCCCCGTGGAGAAAGGCAGACGCTCCTGTTTACTCGTGGCTCCAGGGTCTTGTGGCTGCCGATTAGCAAACCGATGTGAGTCAACATCTGGTACATCCCTTGGACAAACTATCTCACTGAGCGCACACTCAGCCTGTTGTCAAACCTCCCCCCCCCCAACCCCCCCACCCGTCTCCCCCGTCCCCCCTTTCCGTCCGGTTCCCAAGCAGCCAGGCACCCCCCCCGGGCGGCAGTGCGCGCTCACACGCGGGCGAGACATTTCCCAAAGCCTTCCCAGTCCTCCTGGCATCTCGGACGGGCCGTCACCGTCTTGCCCTCCTGCGTGTTCCACAAACATACCACGGGGGCCAGAGGGCAGGCGGGGCCAGCGCCGCCCGCTTGTCGACACGCTTGATTGGGGGGGGGGGGGGGGATCAGGGGCGGTCGGGGCTCCCTCGGGGTCGCGACACACCGATCGTTCCGTGGTGATCATTTGACCATCGTCCCGTCCGGGAGGCGGTGGATTTCAGTGCGGGGGGGGGGCTACCGCCATCTGAATCGCTTCCGCAGGCCGGCGGAGACTCCGTCGTAGAATTTCCCTTCCCTTTGTTTTTATTACCTAGTGCCAGTCTATGAAAGTATCTTGGCTCTAGACTCAACAGAACACACATGCCGCGGAGAGGGTCGGGCAAGGGAACATCTGTTGTGGTCGGTGGCTGTGGGCAAACGGGTTTCATTTCGACAAGATGGCCTGTGGCACCACAATGGCTTAGTGGTTGGGAGAATGACCGAATTGCCAGTACTTGTGGTCAGGGTTTACCTAAGTTGGACAAAGCTTCTGAAAGACACGCGCTCACATCTCACATTAAACCACTCTGTAGTTAGGGATATAAAAAAGGGTATGTAAATTGGTCTTGACACATTTTGTGTTTCAAAAGTGGAGCTGTAACCTTTTCATTCCAAACTGTGACTTTATTCCACTGTCGTTACTTTTCCATTTATCATCTTGTGCAAAACCCGCGAGCGCTGGAAGCGACGTCACAACAGCGAGCACGGCGAGTGAGATGGACGCAGCGCGGCAGCGGTGACCTCACTGATGAGAACGTAGATCAGAACGACGGACCGAACCTCGAGGAGTCGACGTTAACCGTCCAAGTGAACCGTGATTTGCCGTATGTTCCACTATCACAGCTCCCATCTGACGTGGCGTTCATTCAAACACCGCTTGATGTCTTCAACCCTCCAAACCGGTCCAGAGGAATGCGGCTCGCTGGTCAGCCTGAAGACGTTTGTGTGTTCTGGTGAATAAAGCGCAGGCCTTTAGGTCTTAAAGTGGCTTTTTATCCTCCCCCCCCCCCTTCCATTCCCCGTCTCTGTCTGTCCCGCTCTCTCCGTCTCTCTTCCTCTCTTGGCTGTTGTGCCACCGTGGAGAAGGCAACAGTGACCCTATTGTGAACAGTGGGAATTGGGCGGCGGGCCAATGATGTCATCCCGCCGTAGGGAAGACCAGGGGGAACGCCCTCCTGGCCTTCGGAATGCACTATTTTTTCCTGTTGTTTCCCGGAAGGCGGTGATCAATTTAATTCCCCATCGGTCCCCGGGGAGGGTGGAGGAGGGGAGGAGGGAGGGCAGGAGGAGGAGGAGGAGGAGGAGGAGATGCAGGGAGCAGAAAAGAGATCGGGCACTCGAACAAACAAGACCGAAAGAAGAGGGGATAGACGATCCGAGCTGTTGGGAGTTTGCTTTTAGCTTCAGACTTTGCAAGTTGTCACAAAGCGGGAATCACTCCGGGTGTCCTGCAGCCCCCCCCCCCCCCCCCCCCAATTAAAAGTATCTGAGCACCGTTACAGAAGAACGGGATTGATTCATGACGACAGAGGGGGCAAAGGCTTACGGAACGTAACTCCACAGGCCCAACACAATAACTCTGAGTAGGACCTTCTCAGTAGGACCTTTCTATTTGCACCGCTGAACGTTTCTGCAAAGAGCTGAAGGGTGATTCCATTTATCCATTTTAATCACCCATGGTAGCGGCATGAACGTTGGGATGTTGGTTGGTCCGATGGTGGAATTGACGGTTGGTGGTTCCCTCCTCCCGAAAACACCTCGACTACCACTACTACATCGGATCGGCATTGCACTTCACTCGGACACTCATGGTCCCCAAAGAACCATCCTACGAATCGTGGCGATTGCCAACATTTTCTTGCAGTGCCAACAGTAGGTCTAAAGCCTTTTTTGGCTCAAATATCTCAACGCAGGATGGACTGCCAATATGGTACAGACATTCATGTTGCCATCAAATCGCAAAGCCGAGGGCCGCCTGCGATCGAATCACTATCGATCACAGCTTGTGTCATTACGAGTGGAATGCCACGGGAGAAACAAAGGATGCGAGGGCCACGCTCAGATTGGCTTCAGATTGCACATGAGAGTGTTGTGGCGTCCTTTGAATAACAGCAACAAGCTATTTACTATGTGCTCTATTCTTTTCTTCTCGCTGTCGTCAGGAGGAGACGGGGAAATATCACTTTGATGCTGTTTACTGGGTATTTGGCAAAAATGTTTTATGATGAATTTTAGGGGAGAGAAAAAAAATAGTGTAGAGGGGGCTTCAAAAGTAGCGTTAACGGGAGACAGATTTTTGAAATGCTTCCCAACCCATCTGCTTTGAGTTAAGGCTAAGAGACAGAGTCAAATATGGAGGAGAGAGAAGAGGGGAGTAAAACTGGAGAAGAAGGCGAGGGCAGCAGGGAACAGAGAGATTATGGACAGGCAGCGGTAAAAAGCTATCATTTGCATTTGGTCTGTTTTGAATTATTGAGGCATGGGGTGTACGCATGCAAGACGATAAGTATCTATCCAGTCATCCCAAAGATACAATAAGTTGATCTTGTTTTTCATAGCTATTACAACAAGATATTTAAATGGGCCGAGGGACTGGATTTCACCAGAAACAAATATGCTGTGGTTCCAATCTGAGGGCTCTTGGAATTGTTTTGTTCAAGTGTTGACAATTTCAGAAAACTTGTGACGGCTCCCGTTGGTCCTGAAATCTTTCCGTCTGCCAAAGAGCCAACAGCGAGTTTTACTCTGAAGACGTCCATTCCAAATGGCCCCATCCCCTTGCCCAATTCCCCAACTTTACTTATTAGCGTACGATTAGCTCATTCAGCGCTAGCCTGCGCACGATAAGAAAGGCAACAACAAAAAAATGTTCGCAGTCCACCTCTGAGCCTCCTCTTGCTTCCTCCCGCCTCCGCTCTGCGAGCTGTCCGTCTCCATCCACCCCCCCCGTGCCATTCTACCAGTCCCCAGTGGGCACAGCCAGCCAGTCTGGCCAGGCCCACCCCTTGCTGTGCCCCTGCCCTGGATAAGCCTGAACCTTGGGTAGAGGCCTTTGTGTGGAACCGTGGGGGTGTTATAGTGTGTGCGTGTGTTTGTGTATGTGTTACGTGTCGGTGTGTATGTGTGTATAGCATTCACGGCAGTAGAGGAGAAGGGGGTCCTATCCGTGCCTAAGGGCTGCCCCCCAACGCACCCTCACCGTGCGCTCTATTGAGACCTAAGGGAGCGTGAACAATCACTGCAAAACCAAAGAGCTAAGTCCCCTTGTTATACAAGCCCAGTTTTCAGCACCAGCCCCACCTTTCTCTCCTCCGCGGTGTGTCCCACCCCCATCGCAGCACCGCGGCCCCACTCGTCAGAGGTCGACGGGCTTCGTTAAAGCGAGCCGGGGTCCTTTTATGGCGTTATTTAATTAGCCATTCCACAGCAAACTGTCATCCGGCACCACCAACTCCCCCCTCACCCCCATCCTCTTCTCTTTGCCTCTCTCCTGCCTCCGCCGCCACTTACTCAACATCATCACCACCAGCGCCCCCTCCCCACTGTGCTGACCGGTCCCCTCCTCTGTCCCCTCCTTGTCTTTATCTCCGGTAATTAGCCTGGGATGGGGGGTGGACCTCATTGCTTGGTTGCTGGACAGTATTAGTGCTTGAGACGAGGAAGAAGGGAGGTGTCCCTCCCTGCAGGGGAGGGGGGGTTCTGTCTCAGTCCAGCACGCCAAGACCTGTGGAGGGAGACAATGGAAATTGCCGGTTCTACAGTAACCAGCTCAGCCTCGCTGTCCACGCTGCCCACTGAGCTCCGTCTACACTGGCACCCTAATCATTAACCGCAGTACGACCGTCTGCAGGGTCGAGGGGTCGAGGGTGATTCACCGACAGGATGCACACGACGGATGCCAACCGTCTCATTGTGCCTGGTATTATGATTCTAAAAAAGCCATTTACTTCATTTTGGCAAAATGGATCCCACTTTGGTTTGTTAGCTCTTTGATCTTTGAGGAAATTCTACTGGGCTGCAGCATAACTATGTATGGGTGCACATTCCTTCCACACGCACTCAAACATGAGCAGTCAAACATGGAGAGTGTTCCCCTTGCTGCGGGGGCCACAGCGCGCTGAATCGACGCCCTCTAGTGACCGCCACAAAAGAGAAGCACAATGACAGGTCGAAGTGACCAATAAACCTGTTCAGCCTTAACTGCAGGATCATCGAGTCAGTGTCAAACTATCAGGAAACATCAGGTCTGACTTTAATAAACTAATAATGGTAATAAAAGCATGTATTATTCATACAATCATTTTATTTGAATATCAGTTTGCTATAAACAAAAAAATAAAAAACATGAACTTTACAGTCAATAAATGAAACTTGAAATATTTTACGTGGTATTAGAAGACGGAACATCGTTCAAACTAAAGTAGTTCCAGCGCGGCCTAATGACTGCATAGCATGGGAAAAGGTACTGCTTAGTTACCGATGGCCATTTATAGCCCTTAATTACTCGCCTATTTTGTGACCCCTGAGTTCAACTGGCCAATTCCTGTGTGCACCCAAATGCTGACGAACAAAGGTGGAATGCGAAGCCCCTTTTCCTTTAGACAAGTTACTAAACGTTTCCCATCAATTTCACGGGAATGTTCGGGCCAGGGAAACTCTTGTGAACACGTCAGCTGTGTATTGACAGCGTATTGAAGCCATTAGTGCATCACGGACACTCCGGTGTGTGCGTGAGAGGGACCTCGGGCGTCCTGTGATATAATAACAGCGTTGGTGTTGTGGAACATCACACTTTAATACGAGGTAAACCTGGTGCTTTAGGACCCGGTTGATCCTTGTGATCGCTGCTGATATTTTCCACGTTGTGAGGGGAGGGAGCGGGGGTGTGTGTGTGGGGGGAGGGGGAGGGGGGCGCTGTCAATCATAGTGAAAGTGGCCGGGGTGGGCAGGCCCCTCTGACACTTGGTGCCGTCGGAGGGGGATATTTAACTTGGGACTGAGCAGCGCTCGCTACAGACACACTGACACACACACAGTGTGCCGACGCAAAGGAACGCTCCAGCGCCAAGTCTCTCAGACTCCTGAAGTAGGAGCGACTCAGTAGGAGCTTCTGTGGCAGCTATCAAAGGCGCAGAGAAGGTTCCCTCGGGAATCGAACCCGGACAACAACAAAAAAAAAACACCGCTCCGGGTTGTGGATTGTCCTGTCATGCAGCGACAGTGGGACCCGGAGCTTTTCTGAGAGGATTCAGCATCGCACCGCCCGGCGAAAGGAACTCTGAACTTGCAACGTGTGCTGGCTTTGTGCAGCTGGCATCGACGCCACAAACCGATCGCAGAGCCGAGGTGTCTGTGGGAATACTGCGGCGTTGCGACGTGCATGTAAAACTGCAGCCAAACTGCAATTCGGGACCCCATCTTGTGGAGCGGCGCATGGCTGTTCGTTCATAGGCTGAGTTTGCGTCCCAACCGCGGCGCGTTTTTCCTTCAAAGTCCGTGGACATCAGAGATGTGCACATAGACCGACGGCTGGAATATCACAAGGGGGCTCACTGCACAGAACGTTTCCTCAGTCCATGGATGGTGCACCCCGGGACCTTGTCAAAGCCGTGAGCTTCGGGCGACGTTAAGAGAAGCCACGTTTTTTAAAAGCCGTGCGTAATAATACCACCGGCTGAGGCATCCCTCACTGCCGGGCGCGTGACATTTCGAACTTGGTGAAGTGCTCTTTTGGACGCCCTCCTCTCGCGGGACGCTGCGGATCTATTCTGTCTCTTTAGAAAACACTCCATTCCATGCAGCTCTCGCCTCGGCCGCTGTCATCCAGCGTAGACAGTTCGTCGTGGCTTCGAGTCCCCGGGGTAACCATGACAACCGAAAGAAACCCAAAGTGAATCCCAGGGAGCGGGCAGAGGCCGGACACAGCGTCAATAGAGTTCCCCCCCCCCCCCCCCCCCGTTTTGTTCCGTGCTCATTTTCTTGTGCAGACCGGACACTTATTTCGCGAAGCAGGGCACCGCTCGGCGCCGCAGAGTTGCGTCAGCGGGCAAACTGCGCTGCGTGTCATTCAAACCCGACGTGGTCTATTAAAAGTAGCCGCCTTGCTGGTGAGTGAACTTCTACCATTTATGAAGCCCCGCGCCAGTCCCTGCAGACAACACAGTGACCGGGAAAAGAATTGAACGCCACCACAACGCGAGATAAAACCGGTGCGTAAAACAGGAGGAACTATGGGCCTCTCACAAACGCTGCTCTTTTACGTGCTGGTGTGCGTCCACCTTGGAGTTTCCCAGCATTACCTTCGCCTCCGTCCATCGCCCAGCGACCACCTCCCCGTGCCGGACCTCAAGGAGGACCCCGATCCGGAGTACGACCCCAGGGAGCAGGACTTGGCCGAGAGGACTCTGAGGAAAAAGCTCGGCAGTAACTTTGACCCCAACTTCATGTCCATCACCTCGCCCATGCTGGTGAACCTCTCCGCGTCAGACAATCAGGTGAAGATGCAGGGGCCCATGCCTAACGAGATTAAAAAGCTGGACCTTACAGAGACCCCCTATGGAAAGCGGGTGAAAGTGGGCAAGAAAGCCCGCAGGAAATTTCTGCAGTGGCTGTGGACCTATACGCACTGCCCCGTGGTGCACACCTGGAAGGATTTGGGCGTGAGGTTCTGGCCACGTTACATCAAGGAGGGAAACTGTTTCTCTGAGCGCTCGTGCTCCTTCCCCGAGGGGATGTCTTGCAAACCCGTCAAGTCAATCAACAAGATTTTCCTCCGGTGGTATTGTCAGGGGTTTCTAAGACAGAAATACTGTACGTGGATACAAGTGCAATACCCGATCATCTCAGAGTGCAAGTGTTCGTGCTGATTTTCTCTAAGGACGTAGTGGAGGTCGAGGGGGAGTGGACTGGAAATGCGGTTTCTATTGCACTGTTAACTCTCTACAGAGGTGGGCACCATAGCAAATCTATTTTTTTATATAGCATTTTAAGTGAAATACCAACATTGTACATATTTAAGAAAAATGCAGCTATTTTTTCTAATTGAACAAGGACCATATTTTATTCTCAACCCTGAAACGTGTTTTTTGGGGGGAACACGAGCACTTCATAAGGAAGAGCTTTTTTTTGGATATTTTTTATGAGACATTGAAGATGCAATGCATATGCTACACCTCTCCAAGAGGTGAACCTTTCTTCAACTGAACATTGATGCTGACTGTTATTTCACTGCAATGCTGCCTAGAGTTTTTGTATAATATTAATATCAATAATAATTAAATTGTAAAAAAAAAAGTTGAGGTTAAAAATATATATAAAGGCGTGAACTCAGCTTTTTTTGGAATACATAGTATTGTAGGAATAAAAAAATCTGTACGTTTTATTTATTATTTTAACGATTGTGAGTATAGAGCATAAGGAAAGAGAATAGCAGAGTATACCAGAAAAAAATATGGGAGATGTCTACTTGAATATTTCTAAAAACAAACAAAAAAACCAATAAAATCAATAAAAAAAATAAAACATATCAGTGTACATGTTATGTCTACACGTTTTAGCAATAAAGTCTATCATTTCAACGTGTATTAGTGTCGAGCAATGTTGCTTACAACGAGTGTCTCTATCCAGGGGGCGTGTGCGCTGTAAAAAATACCATCTGACCACGTTGTCTCATTCAGTCAGAAAAGCCTTCACTGCAAAGAGAAAGTTTGACCTAAAACCAGAGCTCCAAAATCGGCCAAAAGTTTGGCCACTAATTGCCACACCGATGTCATGTGATTCTTTGAAAACGTGAGTTTTTTTTTTTTTTGTGACTTTGGAACCAGGTGCAAACGGTCGCGCTGCAGTCGGCACGGTGAGTGCGGCCCGAGAGAGGAGCTGATTTACGACGCAATGCGCAACGCATACCTCGAGCGCCTCCAAAGAACTGCCATTCATTTGTCCCAGCCAGAAGGAGGGGGAGGAGGGCGGGGGGGGGCTAGCGCGCGCGCTTTCGTCTCCCCTTGTCTGCGCACGTGCTCGTTTTTTTTCTTTCTTCCCGGGGCTGCGAGGTGTTAAACATAATGGGTAGAATATGATTCAGACATTTCAAACACGGTCAGATGATGAAATGGCGAGCGTCCGTGCGCAAGTCGGGGGGTGGGAGGGGGCGGGGGGGGGGGGGGGGGGCGTCTGGGGGTCTGCGCGCCTTGCTCTGGAAGCTGCGCACAAGTTCCACTGAGGTATTTGTATAGAGGTGGACTGGAGCAGACCGGCGCCTATTCAAGTCTGACCGCCCCGGAGAGAGGAAGAAAAAAAAAACACAAAGCCCATAAAACAATGGTCAACTGTTTTTGACGTTAGCAGACTATTAATTGGAGAGGCGGGCTGTGCGCTGTCTGCAAGGCAGAGAGATATGGCCAATTAAACCCACTGGAGACGCGCAGGGAAGTCAACAGTGAAAGGAAAGCGAGGAGTAATTTGCTTTAAGTAGGGCGGGGGCGGGGGGGGGGGGGGTTATGGTGTTTGTATTATTCTATAAGTGCAATCAACGTCTTACAACAGAGACGCGACGGCATGTCTGAAAGCTAAAAGCAGCTGAGCGGGATTCTTTTTTTTGGGGGGGGGGGAGTTGGATTTGACACTTGCTGCCCGATTATTGTGACAGAGCCACTGCAGGGATTCGGTAAGCAGCGTGCCAAAGGAGGAGGAGGAGGAGGAGGAGGAAGAGGAGAGGGAGCGGGAGCAGGGGGAGGGAGGGAGGGGGGGGGGCGGCTTTCCTTACTGTCAGCTTCTTTCTTGATGATGTCTCGGGGTTTTTTAGAAAAGTGCGTCTCTGACTCGTCGGCGCCACTCAGCCGCCCCCTCTCGACTGCGCAGAATGAGGCGCTTTGGGAAACAGTAACCCTTTCAGGCTCTGCCCGGAGAGTATTTTAGAAGCGTGTGAAAGGCAATACGCCGCCCCGGCTCCAGCCAGTGAGGAGCGCACCTTTCAGAAGCAGACCCCCGCCAGCCAGTCAGATCAGCGGTTCTCAACGTGGGGTGCGGGGACCTCCAGGGAGCGCAGGGGGGTCCTCGGAACAATAATGAATCGATCGTTACTTAATTCACCATAAGTGCCCTTATTTTGTGAGTATTAACGCTAGAATATTCTCAGTGAGATGTCTGTGGCACAATTATCTGTTTGAATTAAGGTCCAACACTTTGTTGTTTTGCCTTTCAACAAAATACAAATGTTAGACATGTTGGATTAGGGCACACATATTAAATGACATATTCTGAGATTAATACTTTACAACTCCAACCCCCGTGGCTATTTGCTCAAAATCCAGCTTCAAATCCAACTGTAGATACGCCAAACGAAGGCCAGAAACCTTCTGAATGCAGAACACAGGTGTAGATTCAATGTGGACCTTGGTTCTGTTCTTATAGCAGAAAATGCCCGTCCTTTAAATGAGCAACTGTCAGAGACTCTTCCTCCCTTCATGCAAAATGACCAATGCGAGTGTGACACAACTTCAGCCTACTCACAAAATCCATGCTGTCATTCATCCATCAATCAACCATGGTGACACAACTCAGTCGAGGTAAATTCACAATCCTCACTGGACAGGCTTTTGATTTCCACGTTACGCTGAGAAAAACAAGAGAATGTCTCCCCTTCACATGACGAATCAGAGCATTCTGCATCCCCGTCAACATCCGTCACACATTCATCGGCATAAACAAATTGGGCTAAAATGACCACGCAATAATAAACACAATTAGGCATCATTGGAAGCTCCGTATACGTACATCTAATCCGTCATCGGGTCAACAGCACATGTCAGGATGACCAAATAAAGGCCTGGAGACAATTAGGGTGGAGATGATGAGGCTCTGTCTCCTAGTACATAGTACATGCTTTGCACACAATCGGCCGCGCACGCACACACACACACACACAAGCTTTTCCGCCGCGCGCTGTTTAGCGGACCGACAGACAGACAGAGACAAGGGTCTGTGGCTGTAAGAAAGGCCCAAACCCCACGGTAGTAAAAGCCAGTGAGTCAGCAGCGCTGAGGTTATTGATGATGACAGGGTATTAGACGGAGCACTGAGGGGAGGGAGGACACACACACACACACACACACACACACAGAGACATAAGCAGAGTCACCGCAGATGATACCCGACATTCCGTTGGACCACCAACCCAGGCTTGTGGTGTCTGGAGGTGTGTGCGCCTGGGGAGAAGAGAAGCCGTAGTGACGGTTTCCAAAGATCCGTTACAGGCTCCCCGGTGGTCTCCGATTGATTGGGTCGCTCTCTAAACCCCAGCTTGGCCCTGATTGGTTAATACACTCTTCTGTCAACATGGTTATGCGTGGAAGAAAAAAAAAAAAGGCCTGTGTTTTAACCTCAGTGGTTGTGTTTGAGAGTGGAACTTCTTCAAGGGCCTCGCGATGCACTCGCAGGCCTTTTGTGATCCGATCCAAGATCAGCCGACCATCAATCTCTGCAAGAGCTCCCTGACTTGACCTGGAGTCAGCATGGGGGGGAGGGGGGGAGGCACTGGACTCACGACGTGCCGATACATCAACGCAGCGGCCGTCTTTGCCGGGAAGCAACAGGTGACCGTAGTCAAATAAC
Organism: Pungitius pungitius; assembly: GCF_949316345.1. NCBI lineage: Eukaryota > Metazoa > Chordata > Actinopteri > Perciformes > Gasterosteidae > Pungitius > Pungitius pungitius. Next base: position 2,298,847 of record NC_084920.1, on the reverse strand, counting down.
AGGTGATTGTAATCAAACTCCCGCTTCTGGCAATTAAGAAGGCTGCCAATGCCAAGAGTTTGAAGTTCGGCTTGCGGGGGCCCGCTGCTGAAGGGACAGCCTGGAGGCCAAAGTTCACCGGGCCATCGGTACCCGGGCCTCCTGTCGGAGACACCTTCCCAAGACGTCTCTCAAATTGTATTTCTTTTGTTCCCTCGTTGAACGTTCCTCAGTCTAAGGCGGCCCCCGTGTGGCCCCTTTCGATCAGACGCATAGTGTCAGAGTCACATATCTGTAGTCATGCTGGCTGATTACTCAGTTTAAGTCTTGTTAGATGTAACAGATATTGTGAGCCCAAAGTAAGGCCTAAAAATAGCGCTACCGGGTGGCTGGGAATATTCTGAGCTCTGTTTCCATGGTTACTTCTGTTTCCTCCCGCCTCTCGGAAATCCAGAACACGGCCCCTCTTCTTCGCATCAACGGTAACAACTGCCCGATTTAACTTTAACATCACGCGTTAAAGCTCGCGGGGGCGCGTTTGGCGTCCGCGTCACGGGCCGTGACCCGTGTGAAGGTGTTGTGCCTCCGGGGCTAAAAGCGGACGGACACAAATACGCCGACTGACCCTCATCCAACTGAAACCAGTAGCGTAGCGTAGCATCTCACGGCAGACGCTGGAATCGGAACGGCCCGGCGGTCAAAGGCGGCCCCCGATGCCTAATTGGCCCCCTGGTCGTCATGACAACGCACGCAGGTAAACTTTAAGTTGTTTACCTGGCAACTCAACGCCATCATTAGTGCGCCTACTCGATTATACACACACACTTATGAGTTTTCTATATTTTCCATGTCCATCGCCTCACAGCTCACTGATTGCTGCTGTACTCCACACACACACACACACACACACACACTGATGTATACACCTCCCCCTCACAGTCTGTCCGGCGGCTGTCTCCCAGTACCCCTCTGTGCGCCTAGATGGCATGCTGAGAATGTTTACTTTCGCCACAGTGTGTATTTACAGAGCCTAATAGTTTTTTAGGCCGCAATGGCGCCTCGCTTCGTAACATGTGTAAAACCCACCTACTCCCTCTTTCTCCCACACACACGCACGCACACAGACAGACACACACACACACACACACACACACACTTACATCGGCCCACACCAAATAACAAATCAAACCCTCTGGCATTCAGGGTCTGGCAGTGGTGCGATCTCCAGGTGACGCGAGGGAGCAGGATGTGATGTCTGGGGGGGCGGGCTCACGATGAACGGACCCATGGCGTCTCCCGATGGTTCTGTGTGACCAAGAGAGAGATTTGGGAATGTGCGTTGTGCGAGCAGGTGATGGAGCTCCTTCGTGGTCACCGTCTTCGCCGCCCCCCACGCCGAGGTTTTCGTTCATCGCGGCACGCAGCCTACTTTTTATAATGAAGACCAGGCTCCAGGGTCAAGGGTCAGGATCATATGTCAGCGGATGGGCTGCGTGCACACATGGGTTTGAGTCCAATGAGTCACTCTGCTCCGTGGCTTCATGGCAGCTTCCACAAAAAAAACGCAATTATTCTTCAGTCCCCTGAGCAATAAAAGGTCCTCAAGCGGACAATGAATGAAATGGCTCTTCTCGAACTTGTCTCTCGACAGAAGTGACGTTGCTGTTTGCTCTTTGCTTTCTGGTGACCAGAATAACGAGGTGACGTATTTCCAGTCCAGCCTCGCTGAAGGTGCGATCCATTCCAGGGGAGGCAGATGTTCCCCAATCACTAAAGCTCAACTCCATTGGGCAGAAGCCGTGGCAGCCTGTGGGACCTGAGACAGTTGGTGAAAACAAGACAATTCGCCAGGCATTGTGGGACATGGTTTTCTCACGTGGGCAGAGGTGCGTTAGGACATCTTCTGGAACGCCGTGCGTGACGGATAAACTATACATAGCAGCGCAGAGGTATCGTGAGAATGTGTCCCTTAGCACCGCTCACTATAAAAGGGGGTGGCGGGGGCCGTGTCCTCGACGCAGGGGGCATTAAGGGTGGACTCTAAAACACTCGGGCCATTGTTTTACTTTCTTTCTCCACCAAAAGACAAAGAGCGCGGGGGGGAACACAACAGGTGAACAAAGATGGCTGCCCCCCCCCCCCACCCGGACGGGGCCGCCGTGCGTGACTCGGGCCGATGAACCTGATGTCCCGACGCCCGCCTGTCTGTCCTATTCACTCCCGAGGTGGTCTATTCACAGCGAGGGACCAGGGGACACACAACCCCAGGGGGGGGGGGAGGTTGTTTGCTCGCACGTCCGCGTGTGTGTGCGCATGTTAATGTATGTGTGTGGGTTAGTGTGTACTTGTGAGAGGGTGTGGGGGGGGGGTCGCTGTGAGAGAGAATGCTTGGTGACGGGTTACCAAAAACAGAGCACCAGGGGACAATGGGACCCAGGACATTCCTGACATAACCCCAGCACACCGGGGAGGAAGTGGAAAGAGGGGGGGGGGGGGGGGGGATTTATTGGTGTCCACGGCCCCCCCCCCGAGAGGAGGAACGGGTGCCTCTTTTGTCCCCTCCGGCGTTGGGGATGGACTGAATCGAGACGCCTCGCATAGAGGGGACGCCTCTAAACACATACGTCCATAATCACTCCTTTGAAAGAAGAACCACCAATTAGGGAATGGACATGGACGGCCATAGAGGGCTCGGACTCAAAGGGGGGCGGCTTTTTTGTGATGGTGTGTGTGTGTGTTGTGTGCGTGCTTTCCCGCGTGCACTTGTCGATGCGATGTGAACGCAAAGGGGGAGAGCCGGAATTGGATGTTTTTCAGCTCAGATTGCACAGGCGTCGACCCCATGGGAACGCTGCCACGAACCTGTCAGTGTCAGAGGGCATCTAGTCTCCTTTAGGTATGGTTCACGTTACACACAGTGTAAACACTCCAGTAGCTGACCGGACAATTGTCAAGTGAAATTCACAAACAAGCACAAACATTGCAAGTCAGTTTGTGTTGTCTTACGACAGAGATTCTGAAGCGACCAGTCTGCCCATTTAGTATCACTGAGCTCGTGAGAAGAAACGTCCCTTTTTCGCGATGGGAGGGCTGGTTTTGAATTGCATTGTAATTACTGACCAACCCCAAAACCTCCTCACGGCTTATGCGCAGCATATCGAAAGGTAAATAACCGTTTTTGTGAACGGAAATGATCAGGGGAGACGACCAGTGGGCCTGACAAAGAATGCCTCTTTTCCAAAGATTTAAACCCTTGAGAAAACATTAACATTGGCCAAAGACCACAGGAAAAGTATTTTTTTAAAAACAGCAAGAAAAACTGAATCTGCTGAAAGTGTTCTTATATTCTTATATAACAAACTACTTTTCAATGTTTTCAGGAATCCAAAGAAACAAGCTTCTATCGGCTGGGACGCACACTCGCAGAGAGCTGCAGTGATGAAGAAAAGCGCAGCAAAAAATACCACGTCAGTGTAAATAGTTTGTATTATTACACAATATTTACCACTATTACTGGAAATGGTCTTGTGTTATACTTTAACCTGGCCATCTAACCTTGAAACAGGTGGAAGAATATGTCAAACTAGACCTGTACTGCCACCTAGTGGTGACACGGTGTGCTAATTGTTCACTATATTTATAGTTGTACTATCATGAGCTGGGATCCCAAAATAAGCAAAACTAAAGCTTACAAACAGAATACTCTGCATGTAAACTGATTCAAACAGTTAATCCAATCTGGAATACAATGAAATGAATAAAGTCTTTATGAAACGAACAGCCATTCTATTGTGAGGAGTCCTTAAATAGATACTAAAATGCTCAAAAATACATTTTAACTTATTGATTCCAAGCACGTGTCACATTTATCTCAGCTAACATTAACTAACTAAAGACAAAGCAGACCTAAGGCCAATCTTTATGACTTTAGTTTTGCAGATATAACATTACTTGCTAAAAGTTAATCAAAATTTACATCCCATGAAACTCGTGAACGTCCTTAAAATACTGGACCAAAAGGCCATCGACGCCCCCATTTCCACAACTGTAATCTCTTCCCAGTTTTCACAAGAGCCTCCACTCAGTATGTGGCTGTTATTAATAACACTTCTTAACCTTCATCATCATCATCATCATCATCATCATCGTCCCCTCCCAGCTCCACTGGATCGCAGCGGGGGAGTCTCCGGAGCCTTGGGTGGCATTGTTGTGGCCGCGCGGTCTATTAGCTCATCGACAGGACAGTGCCAGATCATGGCGCTCATGAATATCGAGGCGCAATGGGAACCAGGACGCGAGCGTTCATTAGAGCGCCGCGGCCCTCTCGCTCGCTCTGCGTCTTCAGAACCACACAAAGAGTTCAAATGGGAACTCCCAGGCGCTTCCAGCTGGCAACACTTTGGGATAATGATGCTGGATTCCACACAAATGAAGGGTCTAAATACCACCAGAGAGGTACCTGAACCCCCTCCTCAATGCACAGACACGTACGTTAAAAAGCACACACACACACACACACACACACACACACACACACACACACACTTTTTCCGCCCTCGAGTGGGTTAGTCGCTCTCTCTGAGTTCAGGGGAACGCCAGTTTCCCACCGTCATCCTGGACCGTCACTGCTGTCAGATGCGTGCAGCAAACCCAGGAATAATCCCACAGCAAGTCAACAGTCCCCCCCCCCCCCCTCCTCATCCCCCCAACACACACACACACACACACACACATGTATACACTGCCGGACCACATCCTCCGAGTCTTCGGGACTGCAGATTGGGTTACTGCAGATTCCTGCCGCGGCCTCAAGGTATCCTCATCTAAGAACCCCCCCCCCCCTTCCCCCCCCCGGTTGAGTCATCAGCGTGAGCTGGGAAGAGACCACCTTCAGTGGTGTGATGTCAAATTGATGGATGGGACAATAATACTGGCAGAAGAGCTATTGATAGCTCTCTTTCCTTAATGTTGACACGCTGATACCGCACACCCCGAGCCATGGATGTGTGTGTGTGTGTGTGTGTGTGTGTGGCACATGCACTGCACAAGGACACGCCGGGTATTACACCCATTAATATCCCTTCCGTTCCCACTCAGGCCCGGGGGGGGGGGGGGGCGCGCCTTTGAAGTGGAGTGGCAGCTGAGCCGCCTGAGTGAGTGAGTGTGTGAGAGGATGTATACAATAACGCCAACACGCCGTCCCGACTTGAGATGAGTCGGCGGAGGGAAAGTAAACACACGGGGTTCCCCCTGAGCGGCTGTCGTTATGAACTGGGGGGGGGGGGGTGCGCTGAGAGGGGCTCAAGCTGTTTACACGGGACCTCAATGTCGTTTGAAGTGCCCCCCGCTCCCCCCTCCCCATTGCTCTCTCTATCTCGCTGTCTTTTGACTTCCTTTTTCCATTTCCTTGCCCGAAACCTTGCCGTAACCTTCCCGATGCGGTACCCGACCCCATTACCCCCCCCCCCCCCTGCCCCCCTGTGGAATTGTTGCCAGCAGCAACTAATTATCTGCCAGTTGGGTTCCGCCATGTTTGGCCCACTTCGTTTTGGCTGTGCGGTGTCACGGGGCTTTGGTTGCTGGGAGCTGAAGGGCAGCAGCAGGGAGCCGCACCGAACACACGGTGGGAGTCAGGGGTTTCGGGGGTTTGTGGGTTCGATGCTCCGATACGCTTGTTTCAGGGTGTTAGGCCCATTTGGGTTAAAAAAAAAAAAATGAAAAGAGGAGAAAACAACAGGGCGATGGGATTTGAACACGTTACATGCAAATGTAATTTATTAAGTTCACCAACGAGGTCTACAGTGCACAGATATAATGTTTTGTGCATCGTGCATTCAGTCAGCTGATTGTAGACAACAGCGAGGGGACCACGCTCGACAATGCGTTGCTATGGTGATGGAAAAATGTATAAATTAATCAATCTAGATAAGTGTTCCGAATTAAATTAAATTGAATTCCCTTTTAAAATGTTACATATGTCATGCATGTTGTTACAAATACCATATTTCCAAATTTCTTTTTGTGCGAGGGAGATACGTCACATCCGGTTGGAAAATTCCGTGGCGGCAGGGCGGCCAAAAGGTTAAATATTTAAACTTTGGACGACAGTAGCCGGTATTCTGCAGTCTGCCCCCCCCCCGGAAATGAACCCACGTGGATGCATCGTTACTGGGAGAAACAAATGGAACAGCGTCTGCGACAACGTGAAGTTTCAGGTATTTTTTGAGGTTACAAAGCGCGCGGTGGATCTCAGGTCATAAAGATGACGGAGCTTTACTGGTTCTGAGCCACGAGGTGGCGCTACTGTATCGCTGAAAACAAGTTGCCCCCCACCACCACCAACAAGGTGTTCGTCTCTCCTCGGAGGAGGGTAGAGGGGGGGCAAAGACATCGAGGCGAGGAGAGAGCCGAAGGCTGAGGTCCTGCGGGGGGTCTTGCAGACACCACTTGAGGCTTGTTTTGTAGACAGAAATCAGCAGACTGATCCAAGAGCAGCAAGTAAAGGACCGAGGAGAGCTCCCCGCCTGAAGCCCCCCTCCCCCTCGCCCCCCACCCCTGACACCAAGTGAGTCCTTCTTTCTTTCATCGTGTCTTTAATGCAGTTTAATCTCCCCCGGTTGTAATTGGGGAGGTAATCTCCCTGGATCCTCCGCCCAAAGGTGGCCCTGTGTGCGGGATCCTCGTGAACACGCATTGTGGTGTCACTGGAGAAGATGAGGAGATGAAGAATGTGTCAATGTTTTTGTTACTGAGCTAACGACTCGCAGTAGTTTGTTCAATTCCAATTACTAAAAGCCTCTGGTTATTTCTCCCATTGTTCTCTTCACTAATCTCGCGTGTCTTAAAACGCGTTTGAACTAAAAACATTTAAAGCGAATTAAAATAGTGTAGTTTGTTGCGTCACATCTGAAAAAATGCAAAAACAAGATAATAAAGTTCAATTAAAAAAAATGATATGAAGCCCATCAAAATGCATTTTAGATTGACCTGATAAAATTGTTAAGGAGGAAAGGAGAATTTCAAATAGGATTCAGACAAATAAGATAATAACACGGGGGAATAATAATGCTCAACAATGGCACATAGAAATGTGGGGAAAGTAAAGGATCAAATCGGACACAGATTCAGAAGAACCAAAAGGAGATAAAAACGAACATAAATAAACAGAACATTTGTCACGTTCACAGTGATGCTGTAATTCTTTGAATTATCTCTCCGCATCGCTCGCTCTCGAGTGTCCTGCATTTTGGCTCGAGACGAATTCATTTTAATTGGTGTCAGCCTGCCGGCACCACGTCTCCCTTTTGTGTCTTTTCACTTGATTTCTGTCCCGTTGCGTCACTGACACCGTTAATTAGTATTGGCTTCAGGTGTGTCCTATAGGTACCACACACACACACATACATGAAAGGGTCGGGGTTAACGCTTTGTGTCTTCGATTATCTGCCGGTTCGAATACGTTTCTAAACGGTCTTTGTTTTGAGTTTTGTCCCGGGCCCGGCCGGGCTGTCACCCCCAGAGGATGGTACAGCAAATACAGGAGGAATGTTGATCAGCTTACAGCCGAGCCGGGAGGTGCTTCGGGATTTGATCGGCCGTGATGCTGGAATAATGAATGACCCGTCGGCACAAGGCTGAAAAACCCAGAGACCCACACGCGCTCCCCCAAATCACCCGGAACCCATTGAGCGGATCGTTTCTGTTACAACATGTTAGTCTACACGCGTTCACTTTACTCCCCCCACTGCTTATTGGGTATAACTAGGTTCACGGGGTCTAACATTAAATGAAAAACGTCTCCGGGTGAAACCGGCGCGCTTTTACGCGCACTCTCATGAGCCACATCCGATAGGGAACACTCTGTCAAACCTGCACACCGAGAGAGGGGCATACAGCCACGTGAAGGCTGTTAATTAGGAAATGGGCTGCTTTAATGGCCAATGGCCATTTTTTTCTGTGCCAAAATGGACCCCCCATCCCCCCACACTCACGCACACGATAGATTATCGTCATGATGGAAATACAATAATTTATTTAAATCGATGCTTTTATCATTACACGTTAATATAACCATTCAAACATTCTTGCTGCCTTGACGTAGAGGCAATCCACTAATAAATCCAACATGTAATGGACTATTATTGTGATAAATGATAACATTCTGCCGGTTGTTTGGGGGGGGGGGGGCCCACAGCCCCTTTAGGGCTTCTCTTCTTCTTCAACAGGTTCAACGTCGTGTTCTCATTACGACCTCCATATGGCTGTGAACAAAGCGAGCCATGGGGCATTTAGGGCAGGCAACACGGTGAGAATTAGTCCGTAAAGCGGCGGAGGTATTTGTTGTAAAAGTGAGAGTAAGTACGAGAGTTGTTTGAGAAAGAAAAAAAAAAAGGAATCCCGAGGCAAGCAGTCGTTTGGTCAAGTGTTTATGTTCCTTCTGCGCGTTATTTTGGAAGTAAATTATACGCATCGGCGAGTTAAGGGCGAAATGAAACTCAAATGAACAAAACCCAGAGCGCAGTGGAATATTTAGACACCCCCCCCTCTCTCTCTCTCTCTCTCTCTCGCGCGCGCATAACTTGCCTGTTTGGGAGAAATCTGGGTTTGATTTTAACGGGGAGTAGCCTACCCCGGGGTCGCTTTACAACCTATGGATGTACAGGACGCCTTTCAGTTGGTTCGGGCTTTGGGTGCGGATGCAGCGGGCCGCCTCCTCTCGGCTGACGCGTTTCTCTTTAATATTTTAACCGAACACGAGACACTTCGTCGTTTTGGAGACGACCCTGTCCGCCGCAGGACGACCTATAGGTTCATTAGTGTGGATCTTTGGTGGGAGGCGTCACTCTTTTTTTTCCAATTTAAAGACAGCAACAGGCACGACTTGACACCCGGGGTAAGTGTATGATTTTACGGTTAGTTGTGCCAGTCTATTTATCCATTCGCGGGGTTTTCTTTGCGGGCAGATTTTCATTTTACGCACCACTTATCGTCTCAGAAAAGAAGCCGGTGACTCATAAGGGTCGCTGTAACTGGTCGTACCTACCATTTGTTTTGGGATAAAGACAATGACTGTCACTACTGAACGTCACTGTAGCCCGGAGACGTGTCGCGGTGAGAAGGTGCTCCGGATCAGCGGGGCGCGCTGCATCGCAGTGGCTGATGCCGCAGACAGGTGTCAGCCTCCTCGGTGTATGCAGCTGGCCCGTTGGTCCCATGGAAAGGGGATTTAATACGAGGTACAAGAGGTGGAAACAGAACCCGTGAGCTTTAAGAGAGATTTGGAGACAAAGCCAAGTGCAGACGCCAAGACCAGCGGCGCACCCAGGTCTCCAAAAGACGTGTATCAACTCTAACATTAGCTTTATTTTGCTTTAACAGATAACAACCCTTTTTGTGATTATTTTTTTGTGTGTGTTTGTTTTGGAAATTGAATGATTTAAAAAAAAAAAGTGAGGATGAGTTTGATTTGTGGCCCACCGTGGTCGAGGTGTGACAGGAAACAGGTTCCCTCAGCTCACACTCCCGAGCAGCAGCGAGCCTGGAGAGTGAAAGTACAGATTGCTTATCTTAGACTCTAAAGTATGCCTCCATTGCTCACTGATACGGTGTCAGCCACTTGACCTACTTCTCACCACCAATGACTGGAATCCGTCCACCAAGACGGCCTCTGGGTCCTCACCACTCGCTGAGGTCACAGAGAATGTAAAACGCCGAACCAGGCGACTCAAAGGTTGGAAATCGACGATTTGTTAAATAACTGCATCATACCTGCTTCTGTCAAGAACCCAGCGAGCGAGCGAGGGAGGGAGGTAGGGCCAGGAGCAGCCGAGGGCACATGACCTGAAAGCTAATCCAAGGCAACATAGTGCAGATTTTATGTGTGTGTGTGTGTGTGTGTGCGCGCACTTGAGTCATGGTACGAACCCCAGAGAAAAGCCGATTGATTGAGATGGAGGAAGCTGCAGTAACATAAGCAGGTTGTTTTTTTTTCTGCTTGGAAAAGCAGGATTCCTTCGAGCTCTTGGCTCCGTCCACCTGAGCGAGTAAAGTCAACACATCCAATGTATTTTTCTCTCGTGGCTTCGACAGTTTGACGGTGCAAAGTAATCTCTCTCTCTGCCTCTCCTTCCCGTTCTGTTTTTGCTGGGTTTCCATCCCCTCTTAAAAGTCCACCGTTTGTCATTTTTAACAAATGAGCTCGATAATGAGCTCTGTTCATGACCCCGCAGGGGAATCAGAGGGATCAGAATGATCACCTCTCATAATACAGATGTTTCTCTGGAGCAACATCGGCCCCTGGCAACACATTCTCCTGCAAATGTAAAACTATTTTTCTTGTATTGCCGTCTAACGTTGTGCTTTGACTCAATTTTGCATGCAGGAATACGACAATCTTTCCCTCCTGTGGGATTTCCAGCTCCTATATGATTTAATAAATCCTGGATGAGGAGCTGGTGATGAATTACCCACGTGCACAGTTTAAAACCCCCCCCCCATGTGAATTGTCTCTCCTAAAGAGGTGAAAAGGCTGTCCTACTTACTGACGTGTCCGTGTGCTTACTCTTCAAGTGACAAATTGGGTGTGTGTGTGCGCGCGCTTGTGTTTCCTGTTGAAATACCTGTCATTCGTCAGCGTGACGCCCCGAGATGTCTCACGCCGCGTGAAGAGGATCCAGGGTCAGAGCGCCGCGTGCTTCGTGTCCAACCGACTTCCCCCCCGCCCCCCCCCCTGAATGTGTACGCCACACATTTTTTATCACAGATGCACGGTACCGTTTTTGCGTGTCTGAGGTCCGCAAGAGTGTCTCGGTCCCCACTCATCGGCGTCCCTCGGATGAGCGGATCCAAGCTAGCGGCTAGCTTGGATCCGCTCATCCGGTCCACAGGTATTCCGCATGTGAGCACAGAAGTGAGCCAAAGAGAAGCCCAACAGAAGTGCTTCTGTAGCATGTCGAATGTAAAGTTAAATTAACTTAGGCTGCAGCCGTGAAGTTGGATCAACTGTTTGCTAGCATGCTAACTCACTAGCAGAGGGTATCCCACCAAGTAGAATGGCGGCACCATCAAGAGCCAAGGATCTCTAGCAGTTGGTGTGGGGTCCTTTTTGAGATTTGATGGTTCCAAAAGGATCAGGGGTTAAGGCCAAAAGGATCGAGGCAAACAAAACCTCAACCAAAGCGTTACCACATCATGAATTTTGCAACGGTTTTGAAGAGTCTCAGACAGATGTCAGCGTGACCCTTGACCTTTTAGGTATTTGAAAGGCCAGCGTAACTGCTCTAACGTTACCGTTGAGGTGGAGGAATGAGTGGAAAAGGATTTTTTTTCTTTTCTTCTGGTGAGCCATGAGCTCTGGCCGGCCTCCACCATGCGTCTCACTGTGCGAGTGAGGGGCTCATTGGGATTAAGAAGCGGAGGGGAGCGCGTGTTTGTCCGTCAACAACGTGTGATCTACGCAAACCGTGCGAGTTCACCGGGCACTTAATAAAATGATTTGTGGTTTTACTTTATTTTTTCCCCCCGTGAGTTCAAAGCGGGTCGCCGCTTTCGGCTGCGGGGTAGAGGTTGCTCTTGTGCAATGGAAAAAAAAAAAAAAAAACAGAGCGAGAGAGAGAGAGACTGTGTTTTCCTGTGGGGGGGCTTTTTGGGGAAAAAACCGCGGCTTTGCCTACCGCAGCCAGCCTTCAAAGGGCTTTGAAGCGGCGCTCACCTCTCCTCTCCTAAAGTCCTTCCATCCATTCCCAACGAGCCACTTCCTCCCGCGTGCACCTCACCTGCCTCTCCCCGAAGCTGCGGTCGAGAGGGGGGGGGAGGTGTTGTGCTCGGGTCCGTGGGAAATGTTCAATCAATGAGCCCCCCCCCCCTCAGTCCACCCACGCCCCCTCTCACAGTAGGCGCACGGCGGCCCTCTTCCAGCGGCGCATCTTGACGGCACATGTAGAGGAAGCGCGTCGCGATGTTTGGACGCGGATCGCACTTTGACGCAATAAGGGCTGTAAATCTCTCGAGCTCTCGTCCCTCTTCGCTTTCCAATTCCATCAACCTGTCAAGTTGAACATCGGAGTACAACATTTTCACTCCCCCCCCCCCCCCCCCCTCGAGTTCACAGATGCATTCTTCCACTTGCTTTGGAAATGGATGGTTTTGTGGGATGCAGTAGTTCTAATAGTCTGATTTACTGCCATTAATCCGGCGCAGTCTGGTGTTTTGTCTCCAAACACCAGACTGCAGCACAGCTTGTTTTCGCTGTAGAAAACAACAACACGTACAATCCGCGTGAAAAGGAACACACGGGCTTCTTCTTCTTCTTCTGGATGTCTTCTCTTGTTTCTCACAAATGAACCCTGCCTATAACCCACACTCTCTGAGTCACCGTTTCGGCGTGTTTTCCCCTCCCGGGCGCCGCCCCCTTCTTCCCACCCAGAACACTTCATCGACAGCACAAAAACGCACAACGCGTCCCGTCGGCCTCCTTCCACGCAGTTCAGCGAGGGAACGATCCCCCCCGACCCTCCCATCCCACCGGGTCGCGCTGATCTCAAAGCGCCCCCGTTGGACCCGGCACCGGGCCGGCCCCCGGCGTGGCTTGGCCACAGAAGCTGCTGCATTCCTCTGCTGGGCGTTTTTATTTTTTTTATTTTTTGCTTTCGTCCTCACGGTGTCTCTTTCTGCCAAGAGGCAGAGATGGAAAGGCAGAGGTTGTTTCATTCATTTCGGAGTGTTTCCCTGCTCACGGGTCGCAGGCGGCGTTTTTTCGAGAGATTGCGAAGAGTTTTGAAGGTCGTAAAATAAGAGTAAAGCAACAAAACATGGAGGTTTATAAAAGGAAAACCTTCCGGAGACACTAACACCGATTCTCTGACAAATGTGTTATTATTTCTGTTCAGTGATCCCCGGCTAATTTCAGCTGTGAGAGTTGACCCCCTCCTGCCCTCGGCCCTCTTCTCTCCCCCCCCCTCCCCCCCTCCTCCTCAATCCCTAATGAATGCCAGCAAGGAACACACACACACACACACGCAGGCTTACACAAACAACAGGATCGTCGTCAAGTGGAATTCAGGCCACTAATTTCTGACCCCTGTTACCTGAGGCCTGTCAGTCATGTTGATTCATCTGGACAGGTTTATTTAACTATTAAATCTGTGTGTGTGTGTGTGAGGACACAGTGCTGAAAGAATGACTCAAATCATCGAATAGTCAGTTGACAGACAGTCAATTAACTTTATTAATATTGTCATTCATTATGAAAAGAGGATAATGGGTCGGGGGGGGGGGGGGGGGGGGGGCGAGGCGCCTTTGTTGCTGCTCTCACTGTTCATTTATATTCATACGATACGTCTTGGTGTGATGGTAATGAGAGCGGAGGTGGTCCTCCTCGGCTAATAAGCCCAACGGGGATTACTGTACAGCAGACTGCAGGGACAGCGGGGAGCCCGTTTGGGCCTCGGCCTGCTGTCATTCAAGAGAGCTGCAACCCAGTCGACCCTCCATTCACTCGCAACCCCCCCCCCAACTCTCCAGAGCGGCGTGAAAACTAAGTGGCTCAGCTGTCCCCCCACCGCCCCCTTTCCTTTCCTCACCTCCCACGGCGCCCCCTCACCCCCACCTCTCCCCTCTGCTCCCAAGCCAAATAATGCCTCTCAGCGACTTCTGTTTTCCTAATCTGTGAACTCTGACAGAGGCGCCCGCGCTTGAAAGAGGGACAACTCAACATGAGATGATCTCCCGGTGACAGGGAGAAGCTGAAAAAACGTTGCTGAGGCCGCCGGACCACCCTGTCCTCTTCCCCTTCCTGTCCGTCCCCGTCTCTCCGTATCCGCTGTTACTCTGCACCCACTACACTACCAGAAAGGGGGACTTTGCTGTGGTTTCCTTTCCTTTTCGCCCCCTCTGCCGTCTCTAAATGGGGCCGTCGGCGCGCTGACCGTCTAATGGTGCGAAACTCATTCAACGCCGCGGCATTGTGGGATGGTTGACGCGCTGGAATGTCGCAGCGACGAGCGGCCCGCGCTGTTTGTGTTTGTCGTCGCGCGCTCTCTGCAGCCACCGGGTGTCTCTTTTTTTTTTTTTTAAACATACCATATGGTGGCGGGGTTGTGCGCTCGTTACATGATCTAAATGTGGACACACCAGTCGCCCCATATGGAAACCAACACCCGGATTGGAGGTTGGTGTCATTCCAGCGCGTCTTGTAATAACGGGGGTCATCTGTGGGAGGAACAGTGGGACATTTGGAAAATACATTATTTGCTTTAGTGCTTGGGAGTTTTAAATCCGTCTATTGTCTATTGGGGATCCCGGGAAGGTACATTTTGCAAGCATGGACCGCTTGGAATACGCTCTTTAATAGAGATGCTCTCCCTCTGTTTAACCTACACGCTCGTCTGACAGCACCAGACCCTGGGAAGAATCCCCCAGCAGGCCCGGCGGCGGCGGGACACACGGGCCGCACCATATTTAGTCATCCGAAGTCCAGACGCAGACCCGATGCAGTCCTCTCCACCTTAATCCGCCTCCTCTCTCCCCCCCCCCCCCCGCCCCCCTTCTCATATTTTACTTTCTCTTCCTCCATCGCTGACACTTTCCCCTCTCTCTCCTACTGCTTTCATTCATATCTGTCCTCGCTCGCCCTCCCTCGAGTCGCTTCTGCTTTATCACTGTCGCGCCTGTCGCTGTTTCTCTCCCCCCCCACCAAACCCCCCCCCACCCTCTTCCCTTCTTATCTTCTGAAACTCTTCTTTCCTTGTGTCTGTTTATCCTCTTTTCCAGTCTCATAACTCGGTCAAGTAGTTTCCTGCTTTACAAAAACAAACTTTTCTACATGCCCATCAAATACTAAGTCTGAATAATTCCGTCTCCCTCCCCCCCCCCTCACCTGTCATTTCCTACCCCCCCCCCCCCCACCCCCTTCCCTCTCAGAGCCTCCCCACTGTCTCTTTCCTTGGATGAGCACGCTGCTGATGGAAGCTGGGCCCTGGATGCTAATGAGTTGCTAATTCCATCAGCCGTCTCCCCAGTCCCTCCCCAGTGGGTGTCAGGGGGCCGCCAGCCTTTTGATGGAGTGCCTGGGCTGATGAACTCCCTCCCCTGCGCGCCCGCTTTAACCTCCTCGTCCTCAGACTCATTGATCGATGTCCTCATCCGCTCTCGCTCCAATCGCCTGCCAGCTGGCCCCCTCCCTGCCATCCATTTCTTCACCTGTTAAATATTGCAATTTTCACGTTTTCGTGTTCGGATCTTCACGCTGAGCTGGAACGACGCACTTTTAAATTGTGAGTGGTTAACGCCCAATGCCCGGTGCCTCAGCCCTCGAGCACAGGAGAGCGGTCCTATTCACCGGGGGCCACTGGGCGGCTGGTTCAGGACCCCCTCCCACAAGAAAAGAACCAAACTTTTGTTTTAGTTTTTTTCCGACTCCTCTTAAATCCGCCAGTCTGCCTCACCCCGCTCGACTGAAGTGGATACAGAGGCGCCCTTTTGTTCTATGGAGATGAAGAGGGATGCTGTAGTATGAGAGGGGGGGGGGGGGGGGGGGGGGCCTTCTCAACCCCTCGGCTGTCTGTTTGTGAAATGGGGGCTCGACACCCAGGGAAGTAAAAAAAAAAAAAAGGGGATTATAGAAGGAAAAGCCTTGGGCTACAAACATCGCTTTTCTCTGTCTTGTTCTTCGACCCGAGGCCCCCCCCACCCCCCCACGCACCCCCCTCTTTCTCCCTTTGGACCGAGAGGCCCCTCGTCTGGCTTTGAGACGTATGAATGATGTCATCCAGGTACCTTTCTTGACCCGGAGGTTTAGAAAGGCTTGAATGGAGCCTCGTGGCCTCGGCTTATTCTAAGGTCGAGAATAATCCTCACTTTTGGGGAACCTTCTGGTTTCGCCGAATGAACGTCACGCCGCCCCCTCCGGGGTCAGCGCCGGGCAACAATGAGTGAGAGCTCAAGATTAGAGGCGTGGTCTCTGTATGAAGAAATAGGTTTGGCGGGGGGGGGGGGGGGGGTCACACACGGTCCACTGCTCTGCAGCACGACCAGGGCTTACGGGGTGACTTCTGCCGCGCTACTCGAGCACGACCGCAGGGCTCGGGCCGGTTTTGACCCGAATGGAAAAGCACTGAATGAGAGGCCCGGCATTAAAATTCAGGAAGCAGTCACTTGTAGCCACTAATGGCTCTCTTTAAATGGTCACATCCTTTCTCTTGGGGCCCCTGTCTAACTGTCTTTTCCTTTCGACAGGCTTTCAGTCAATGAAAGCTTTGTACTGTACGACCGCAAGTGGGAGAATACGATGACACAGGCAAATAGAATTTCATTTTGAAGATGCTCACTTGTTCTCGTACGGTAGAAATGGCTCTGGCATCACTTTCTGTTTCATGCCCTGTTGTGGTAAAAGTATGACATTGACCTTTTGTGTTTTGCTTCTCTCTCTCTCTCTCACAGGAAGGACTCCGGTCATCCTGAAGCGAAGGGTCACTGAGCTCAGACACCCTCCTTCCATCGACTCCCAATCACAGACCCATCGGGGAGAGACCCACGGACGCATCTCCACCGCGACACACACACACACAAAGACACACACACACACGGGGCCTTTCGAGCAGGATGAGGGATCCCTGGAGGGGCCTGCTGGCCCTGTGCCTCCTGGTTGTCTCCGTTTCCGCCCACGGTCCCCACCAACCCCTTCGCGGGGCAGCAGACCCCGCCGGACCCCTGCTACGACGACACGGGCGCCGCCCGCCGCTGCATCCCCGACTTCATCAACGCGGCCTTCGGCAAGGAGGTGGGGGTCTCCAGCGTCTGCGGCCGCCCCCCGTCGCGCTCCTGCAGCGTGGTGGAGCGGGGCGACGACCGGCCCTCGGTGCGCGCGTGCCAGATCTGCGACGCGGCGGACCCTCGGCGCGCCCCACCCCGCCTCCTACCTCACTGACCACAACACGGCGCACAACCTCACCTGCTGGCAGTCGGAGAACCTGAACAGCTCGCCGCACAACGTGAGCCTCACCCTTTCGCTGGGCAAGAAGTTTGAGATCACCTACGTCAGCCTGCAGTTCTGCTCCCCGCGGCCCGAGTCGCTGGCCATCCACAAGAGCATGGACTACGGCAAGACGTGGGTGCCCTACCAGTTCTACTCCTCGCAGTGCCGGCGCGTGTACAACCGGCCCAACAAAGCGGCCATCACCAAGCAGAACGAGCAGGAGGCTCTCTGCGCCGACGGCCACACGGACCCTTACCCGCCGTCCGGAGGCCTCATCGCCTTCAGCACCCTGGACGGACGCCCCTCGGGCAAAGACTTCGACAACAGCCCCGTCCTCCAGGACTGGGTGACGGTCACGGACATCCGCGTGGTCTTCAGCCGGCCGCAGCTGCCCCGGGAGCTGGGGCTCCGGGCCAACGGCGGAGGGAGGGACGACGACGGCCACGCGGCGGCGGCGGGTTCGGCGGCGGCGGCGGCGGCGACGACCGCGCTGCCGACTTACTTCTACGCGGTGGGGGACTTCCAGGTGGGCGGGAGGTGCAAGTGCAACGGACACGGCTCGCGCTGTCTGAAGGACAAAGAGGGCAAACTGGTGTGCGACTGCAAGCACAACACGGAGGGACCCGAGTGCGACCGCTGCAAGCCGTTCCACTACGACCGGCCGTGGCAGAGGGCCAACGCCCGCGAGGCCAACGAGTGTCTGCGTAAGTCTCCCCCCCCCCCCCGTCCCGCATCCCGCTTTCCACAGGCTCCAGTGGGCGGGGGATTCGGGGGGGAAATGTTGCGGAGCCCCCTTTTAACAATACAGGCGTTTTCCGTGAACTTAGATGCAGCGCAAAGTGCGAAAATGAATTTTACGCTGTCATTAGTGAATTATCCGTTTTTTTACAAAAAAAATTCCAGTGACGGAGCATGGAAACTCGCTCTTCCTTCAGCTGCACAATTTGTAAGCTCAATGTGTGCAAGGAAACATAAAAAAAAAAACAAACAGTTTTTTATTCATTTGTTGGATAGGGTCTCCACCGCCCATCAACGTGAAACAAATCAAATGTACGAACATTCTCGCAGAATAGAAGCGCTTTAAGTGTTTGACTGACACAGGGGTAATTAGGAGTCCGGCCAGAACACACCGGACGGGTCTGTGTTTGTGCAGGTGAGGAGTTCTGGTAGCACGTGGCGTTCGAGCTCTCAAAACACCAGGCCCAATCCCGCTTCCTGGGGGTTTTTTTTCCACGAGGCCCCGCTTGTTTACCGTCACTCTACAGAGAAAACAGCCCCCCCCCCCCCCCGTCTTTAACAAAAATCCTGATTTCTGGGCTTGAATACGATCGACTGTGATGGTTGCTTGTGAAAGCGAGTCCAAACAGTGGGTGACAGCATCTCAAGCCATTTGGCACAACGCTGCGGCGAAGTCATCCAAGAATGTTTGTTGGCAGTGTTTTCCTTCACCTCGAGACGCGCTCTGTAAAGTCCTTCAGACGCGCTCTGAAAGCTCGCCAAGTACAATTATTGCAATTTCTCTGGCAATTCGAGTTAAACTGAATGGATTCGTTTTGTAGTGACTCGGTCTTCAGTGTGAAATTTGGTGCCCGTTTAATGCACAAATGTTTTCAGTAGGAATACGTTCTCTAATGTGTGGCTGATTTCTTGGTTGTTCATTTTAACGTTAAATTTGTATATTAGTATAAATTGAACTTAATTCGGGTCAATTTTGCTTGTCATAAAAATTAGTCGGAGTAGGAAAATAAAACCGTTTATGAAACCACTGTCCCCGTTTTAACCTTCCCCCCCCCGTAATGAAATAAAATTACAACCGGAGGAAAAAAAAAAAAACTAAAACAGGAGCGGAACATTTAAAAACAGTGTATATTTTTCTTACATGTTATAATTGCCCTGTGAGCTGGCATTAGCTCATTTTTAGCATTGAAGGGTGCCAGATCTGTTTAAGAGTGACAGAGCCAGAGGGAAGCGAAGCCAGTTTGGTGCAAGAGGCCAACGTTCCGAAAGCCCTCTCGGGCCAACGCCACCTCGCTTTGGCTCCCCACCTGCTCTCCGAGACAAAGACACACACACACACACACACACACACACACACACACACACACACACACACACACACACACCCGGCATCCCGTGTCTCCTTTTGCACACGGCCTCCTTCGAGACGTCCCCCTTTAGCTGTTTTCCAGAATGTTCCACCCGCTTCCCGGAGAGAGCGCTCCCCGCCGGGATTAACGCGTCACTTCCAGTGACCGGTTCCCGGACCGGAGAGGCCCCCGGGGCTGCGAGCGGGGCCAGCGCCGATGACCTCGCCCCGCCGCCGGTACGGGGCAGTGGAAGGCTATCGAAAAGCCGCACGCCATATACCTGGTCACACGATAGCCTTCCGCGGTGGCTCGGGCTCGCAAGAGCCTCCTCGAGGTCATGTGGGTGTATGGGCTGGAGGTTGGGTTCTGAAGGGGGGGGGGGGGGGGATGGTGACAGGGTTGCGCCATCGGGAGGATTGTTTGTGGGTGATGAGGTATTTGGGGTGGGCGGCCGAGCTCAGAGTCTGAGCCGCTCACTCTCGCGTTGTTGTTGATGCTTTTTGAGTTTTGTGCCCCCCCCCCCCCCCCGCCTTTTTGATCTTTACCCTGCACTACAGAAGCATTGCTTTTTAACAACCCGGTTTGATATGTTTATGTATATATATATTTTTTTGCGTCTCACTAAATGACATGCACCGCTCTGAGAGCTCTCGGGCACCGTCTCCAGACACACACACACACACACACACACACACACACACACGGCCCGTCCAGCCGCCTCCCGCGCTATGAATCCTGCCTCGAGACATGGGTTTACAAACCCCCGCTCCAGCGGTCAGGCAGGGCGGCCTCGTAAAGGAGCGAGTCTGTTTGTATTGAGGGAGACATGATGGGGGGGGGGGGGGCTCTGATTTATCCGCCTGGAGTTTGAGGCTCAGGCCGAAATGAGGAAAGCGATGGATACGAGCTGTTGTGGTTACGGGAGGTGATGGAGCGCCACCGGCTTCTCTGCTGGCGTGGTCGAGGCTGAGAAGGGAATAAACACTTTTTTGTTGACTTCAAAATGTCAGGCCTTGCGTCGCGCCCGAAGTCACCGGACGAGACGGAGTTCGCCTCGTCCCGGGCCCCTGCAGAACGTCCACAGCGCCGCTCTGGGACGCGCCCCCCCCCCCCCCCCCCCCCCCCCCCCCCCTCCCCTCCCCGGCGGGGCCAGACGCCATCCATCCCTAATGGAGCGCTGCTGCCAGGGCTGCTCCAGGCACACTGGCACGCATTCATAGCGCTGAAACCCGGAGGTCATGGGAAGGCTGTTTTTGAAAATTTCCATTCGGGGGGGGGGGGGGGGCGATTTGCCAGAAGTGCAGGTGAGCGGTGAGCCGCGCGGCCCGGTGCTCCTGCGCCGCTGCAACATCTGGGTGTGGACGTGGAGAGCTTTTTTTTTTTTTTCCAGCAGGGTTTGAGAGATTGAGTCCAGTTGGGGAATGAGTGATATGGCATTCTGTTTTTTAAGAAGGTTTCTTTCTCTCTATTAAATCGACCACATGCACAAGTGTTCACATCCCGACCCTCAACTTTTCATGTCGTCACATGGAGGAAATTCCCACAAATGAAGTATTACCTCTAAGAAGGTATTGCCTGTTACATAATAGATGTTATTAGATCATGTCTTCCACGCTAATGAGCGAGAAGCAGAACAGACATTTTTTTATTTTTAAGTTGAAAAGCCCCGTCACTGTCCTCTCAAACCTTTTTTTTCAGGGGCTCGTGGTTTTCGTTGGGCTCAACCATTTTTTTTTGGAAACAATTTGACAGATGGATTTCTTAGGGAACGCAGTGCGTATCCAGCAGTGCTGTGTGTGTGTGTGTGTGTGTGTGTTTTCACGGACAAGGCCAGTCAGGAACTGTTTCTTTTTAAGGCCTTGTCATCTCCCATTTGACCTCATTCTTTAACTCTTTAACCTCGTGTGTAGTAGGATCACAGAGAGGGGCGGGACGCCTTTTATTTTGTTCCTCTAACACAATGTTGCATTGAATTTTCCGTTGAACTGCACACAGCAGCCGGAATTTTTTTTATCCCAGGCCAGCTGAAATATAGCTGTCCGTCTCCAGAGGCCTACGGGATGTGGAGTTTAAGTGAAATGACGAAAAATGGACGGTCAAGGATGAAAAAAGCCAGATCTGCCTTGATATTACATGTATGTGCCTTGTTCCTAATTTCACTAATTGACTTGAAGACCCTCCCACCTCCGCCGCCCGTGGCTGGAGGCTAACAAGGAGCCGACACTTCAATTACCCACAGCGGGACACACAACGTGTGTGTGTGTGTGTATGTGTGTGGGGGGGGTTGGCCGACAAAAAAGAAAGTCATTTTTAAAAAGAAACCTCCTGTGCTTTTAAATAATTACACAGCCGAGGAATGTTGTTCTAAAATCAACAGCCCTATGAAATGATGCCTCTGGGGTAGTTAGCGTGAGACGCAGGGGCGAGGCCAACACACATGAGCCGTGTGTGTGTGTGTGTGTGTGTGTGTGTGACTCAGCCAGCAGGGTTCAGTCCGTTTAATCGGTTTGTACTGTAGCTTTGCTCGTTGCTTTTATTTCCTCTGTCACAATTGCAACTTTGGTCCCCGGCCAAACCCGCGAGTGGGATTGATGTTTCTCTCCGGTTCCACGAAGCCACCCGTGAAGGCTTCTGCGGCGGGAAGAGAGCCCGGCGAAGTCAGACGTCGGAGGACGGCGCGGTGTCAAGTGACGGCGTCGATGTCAGCCGGGGTCAAAGCTCCGGATCGTTTGGGGAAATGCTCCGCGGCTGCCTCCAGGCCCCGTGTGTGTGTGTGTGTGTGTGTGTGTGTGCGAGAGCCGCATGTAACCCAGTAGTGCGATGTGGCGTTTCATCCCCGTGCCAAAGCAAACCGGTGGAGCGGCAGCGCGCCCACCCTGCTCCCCCCCCCCCCCCCCCCCCCCCCCCACAGATGGTAGCAATCACCTCCCGAGGTGCCCGTCCCCGCCGGCACCCTCTTCCCCTCCGTCCTTCAGTGTGAGGCCGACGCTCTGCCTGCACGCTTTCCCTTCTGCTGCCTCTTCTTTTATTTCATATCTTTTTCTATTTTTCCTCAAATCAGCCTTTTTTTTCTTTCTTCTTCTTCTTCTTCTTCTTCTTCTTCTTCTTTTGGCCTTTTTAACGCTGTCGCAAGCCTCTGCGCTCCATCGCCTGAGAAAACATGTGGTTTTTGGCTGCCAGCCGGTGTTGCTGGTGGCGGCAACATTCAGAGGCTGTGTGGAGGAATGATATTTTTAGGGTTTTTTTCTTGAATGTGTGATAATAGCTTTTCCTCCTCTTTAACTGTGCTTTGCAGCCGACGCGCAAATGTGTTTCAAATCCGACATTCGGCACCAGTCCAAAGTGTGTCCAAACAGTTGCAACACTCTAACGTATTTGATGTTACTGTCTACTAGTTGTCAGTGGTACTACCAGTCAAAGTTGAAGGAACAACAGCTAAATGAATCCCAAACAAGTGACTTTTCGCAGATCAATATTAGTTTTTCTAGCAAAAACTGCTGCTGAACCAGTATTATGCCCTCGTCATGTCATCGGGATAATCTCAAATTGGGTTGATTTTCAAATGGACACGGTGTTCCTCACCGCAGATCCCAGCTCATGGAAGTATTTCCTCCACATTTGACCCTCCGTTTGACCGGCCTGGATTACCAGCACTCGTTAGACAAACATTTTAGGTTTTCCCTCAGCAGTTCAACTGTCGTCTCTGGCCGCAGTGGTGAACTCACACAGCGGGTTCCATCTGCTGCTTCTATTTCTAAACCGGCCCGGGCCTCGCACGCATCAGCCAGACTGGTCCTCGTTGGGTACGCAGAGAGTCAAGGCTTGATTTTTTTAATTTATTTTTTTACTCATTCGCGGTGACACTGTCGACTCCTGCTCCTTTGCTCAGGAGTCCAGGGAAAGAAAGAGAGGGAAGGCAAAGTGAGGGAACAGATGACACACACAGAGAGAGAGAGAGAGAGAGAGAGAGAGAGACTCGACTCACCACTCCAGTCCCCCCCCCCCCCCTCCCCTCCCCAGCATGGCAACCCTCCAGCTTTATCTCGTTAAAACCTCTCTCTGCCTGATGCCACCCAGAGAAAGAATGGGGAGATGCAGGAGAGGGTGGAACGAGAGAACGGGCCCGAGGGAGAGCGACCAGTGAGAAGATGGGGTCTGATGAAAGTGAGAGGAGAGAAGGGGGGGGGGGGGCGCTAAGGAGAGGGGTGGGAGAGGAATTAAGAGCACTCTTAGATCCAAAGGGCTCCCCGAGAGCCGGCTCTTGAGCCCCCGCGGCGCAGAAGCCAGCGGAGGGCGGCGAGGGTTGAGACACGGCGTCCAAAGCTGGAAGTGAAAGATGTCTGTGATGAAGAGGAGCGAAGAGCAGCTGCTTCTGAGCAGCGTCGGAGCGCCGCGTCATCGGCCGGCGTAATGCACACGGCCGGGCTGGTTGGGGTCTTCTGTTCAGCTCATTGTCCACGTCTCATCAGGGCCAGCAGTGTTTGAGTCTCTCTGCTCTTTTGTGAGCCGTTACTATATAACACTTGTGTGTGTGTGTGTCCACACTGCACATTTGCTTGGCTCTAATGAGGAGCTAATTAACCGGTTGCCCCCCCCCCCCCCCCATATGTGCCCTGAGCAGGTGGCTGGAGCAACCAGGCGGAACTCAGACCCAACACACACACACACACACACACATGATGGAAGGAGTCTGTATAGCAGAGCCTGTTTGGCCAGGCGGAGAGGTCACCCGAGGGGGCCCGCAGCAGGTCTGGGCCGGGAGGGAAGGGGTGGTGGTGGTGGTGGTGGGGGGGGTATGAGGTGGGGGGGGGGGTGCGGCCCCTTGGATTTTTAAGAACCAATTTTAGCCATGGGATTTGGGTTTTGCACAAGCATCCAAAATCTATTGGCTGTGCGTAGCGGCTTGGCGCCGGAGATGAAGGAAAAACGAGGTTGTATTTATCCCTGACATGTGGGGGGGCAGGGAGGCGATGCACTCCACAAACACACTTGCATTTCATTTGTTGAGTGCCGTGCGTGAGGGCCAATTTGTCAGAGTAGACATGAGGGTCCATGAGCGCATTTTAAGAGGAAGCTGTCGTGAAAACGGGAGGAACATTTGTGTGTTGCACCTGAACTGTTCCCCGGTTTGACCCGTTGGAGTGAGCCGTTGGATCTGTGCTCAACCCTCTTAATATTTTCCAAAAGGGGTTTCTTGCACCGCAAAGCCCGTTGCTTTGTGTTTATTGTTTCCACGACGACGCGAGGACCCAGATTTTTGGACGCTGACCCGTGAAGGAGCCGCGCTCACCGCAGGGTCTCAGTTCCTCTGCTGACTCGGCACCGGCCACAGAACTCTGAGGTGTTTGGTTCTTTCCTCCAAACAGATAAGAATTAGTGTTTCTTTTTCTTTCTTTTTTTTTTTTTTTTTTTTTTGCAGCACACTGGTGAGGCTTTGATGTGTTGATGAATTGAAAAATGGCCTTCAAGAGTGTTTAGTTATCCCCGCTGAGCCTAATTTGGGTGATGGTGGGGAAGGGGGGGGTGCTTCGGTGGTGAAGGGTTAGGGTTGGGGGAGGAAGGTGTGTGTGTGTGTGTGTTCACAAGCACTTCAAAACAAACCCATAAACATTCCAGGATCCATGGGCAGCTCTGAGCTGAAGTTAACTGCACACACACACACACACACACACACACACACACACACTTAGTTGCTTTATTTATTCTTGTCAGTCAATCACACACACTTTTTCCTCTAGTTTTTCTAGGAAAGGAATAAAATAGAAAAGAAAACTCTAACTCCACCTCTCTGTCACAAAGAAAAGTCTCTGTTGTGAAAGTTATCGCTGCGTCACATGCTGCGTCACATGATGCATCGTTTAGAGGTTCGATTCTGGAGCTTTCTTTACGCCTCCTCGTCCCCGCGAATCGGAGCGATGGCGTGAGCAAGAGGTGGCGTCGGTGCAGCAGGCCGCGGAGAGAATGTGATCCGTCGCTTTCATGTTCGGCTGCAAGGTGTTAACGGACACAAGTGCTCACAGCTGTGTGTGCGCGTGAGACGCTTGATCATAATCACAGCCCCCCCCCCCAAGGGTGAGAAATCGACCTGTTCGCTTGGTCACACACACACACGCATACACAGATTCTCATTGGATCGATGTGTTTTCTCAGTCTACACAATCCTGCTTCAGACTCCACTTATTATGCTTTTCCCCGGGGTCAAAGGTCAATCCTCATCTTTAGAGCACGCAAAAACATCCAGCAGTTTCATCAACTGCAGAATTCCATACAAATTGGGCCAAGTAATGACCAGATGGAATTGGGACACAGTCTGGGAATGTCTCCCCCCCCCCCCCCCCCCACCACCACCTCCCCCTCCTTTTCCTGTCCAGGGTCTAAAAACCGAGGAAAACCGTGGCACCAGGTCACGTATCATTTAGTGCAAGTCATTGATTCACTTTGGATCCTTGAGCTCAGTGTCACTGCTGAACTGACCTCATCGTTGCTACTTTTTAATGATACTTATATTTCTATAATGGCCACAGTGTTGCACACAGGGCAAACTCCCATAAGCCTCGTCGTCATTACCCACGCCCCATCATCGCGTGCTGTTCTCCTCTAAACATCCGCCGTTATAGCGTTTTTTCTCAGTCTCATTCTGGTTAACGTCATGTTGTGTTGTGAACCCGAGAGTGCACGGCGTTGCTCACGAGTGTGGTCCGATGGGGGAGGAGTCAAAGGAGAGCCTGGCGAGGCGAAGAGACGCGGAGAAACCGGGGGGGGGGGAGGGGCATGCGAAAAGACATGACCTGGCTTCACGCGTCCCATATATCGCCCGCTCGCCCCCCCCATTAGGACGACAGCCAGCTCCAGCCCACGCTCTCGCTTTTAATGGATCTCATAGGGGTCCTCACTCATCAGTGATTCATGAGATTAATGCCTCTCCATCCAGCGATTAATAACGGATGGGCCCGGTAGAAGCAGAATTCATTAGTTCTGAAAAATGGAGAAAACGAGCCCGGCGTGTATATATATATATATATATATATATATATATATATATATATATATATATATATACGACTCTTGATTGATGAGTTTTGGAATAGATGAGGAGCCGCTTTCTATGAATCTGCCCCACTGGAGCCGTGTGATGTACAGTTTGACTGCAATGCACACATTGTGCATGTAAGCATGTCATCAGCACCGACTGCGTAAATACTGTGAAGAAGATACTCTTTCCGTTTACTCACATTCACTGCTCTCCCCCCCCCGCCCCCTCCTTCCCCCCTCCCTCTGCAGCGTGCAACTGCAACCTCCACGCCCGGCGCTGTCGGTTCAACATGGAGCTGTACAAACTGTCGGGGAGGAAGAGCGGCGGCGTCTGCATGAACTGCCGCCACAACACGGCCGGCCGCCACTGCCACTACTGCAAGGAGGGCTTCTACAGAGACCTGGCCCGACCCATCAGCCACCGGCGGGCCTGCAAGGGTGAGACTGCGGCGCCGCATTCATTCTGCCCTCCATTGTGACGTCTCGTTCTTCAAAACTTCACTTGCAGCCTTTTTTCCTCTGTTGCAAAAATGAACACGGGTTTGGGTTATTTCTTTAAGCTGCGATATCGAATGAATGTTAACAAAATGTTCAAAGCCGATTGAGACGTTCTAACGCGGCTCATACTTGTGTGATCATGAATTTCTTCTCAAAGTTATGTTTGGAATCATACATGGTTCATTTTAATAGAAAAATATCAGCATGTGTGACTTGCCATCGCAGGGAGAAGGCTTTTCTGGCCATGCCACACACCACATAATATTATCACTTGACCGAGGCATTTCTCATGGAAAACATTTTTACCCTTTTATTAATTCACATTTGCAGTGAATATCTTCCAGCCTTCTGTGATGCTGGAAGCGTTCCCCTCCTCCCACTGGACCCATTGCTAGCATAACACCAGCTTGCAGAAGCTTGTTGCTCAGATAAAGTATTCAAATCAACAGCAGCGAGAGAGGTTTTTTTTTTTTTTACCTCTTGGTGAAGGTAAAGGCTCAATTCCAGAAAAACGAGAACAAGCGAGAGCAGCAAGACACCCCCCCCTCCCCAGCTTTCCTCATATAGCCGACTCCAGCTGCTGGAACCCAAAACCCCCGGGGTCCGAAACGGGTCGAGATCAGGCCGCGTTTTGCCCACGTTAGTCGCGCTGAGGTGTCGTGCCGTTCGTCATGTGATGCCAGGAACTCCACAGCTACTTAAGCACGCGCCTCGAAGGCTGACGTCATTTGACCTTTTGCTGCCGTTCCTCTCTGTTCTCTGTCTTTTATTTACATCTCTACGCGTTGGCCCATAACCCGCCGTCTCCTCTTTCTCCACCGACTCCTTTATTCCTCTCACCGCGAAGCCTGGGAAGCCACTGCGTCTTCACTCCCACGTGCCCGGGGTCCAGATGGCGGGTCAGATGTCTGAAATAGAGTTACACCAATAAAACGCAGGTGTTTTCTTAAAGGCGACAGACAGGAGCCGGGAGGACGCATGATACCTGCTGACCACCTCTCTGCGGACCCCTCCTTCGCTGCGTCACGAGCATCGAGCCACTGGCTGCAGTGTGCGAGCCCTTCGAATGGCAGCTTTTTAAAATGCGAATCCGAAGGCGTAACAGCTGGCATCCGTTGACCGCGGGGGACGGTTGATGGGACGCTGTCGAAACGAGGCCCTGTGAAGCGGCGCTCTGCCAACATAAACCACGTTGGCCGTGCGGCTCCAATGTCTTTCTGAAGCAGAGCGTGAAGGCCCGTGGACAGAAAATGTGTTACGCGACTTAATTCTAAGGGTAATTTAAGGTTAGTAATGTAGGACCGTGCTGTAGCATAAAATGTGATCCTCCAGGGCGAATAAGACGGTTTGACATTCGTATCAAGGATTATGCAGCACCTGTGAGCACAGTGTCTTAATCTCAGGGGTCACCGACAGGAAGGAGCTGTTCAGTTAATATCTATTTGAAAAGTAATTGTGCACAATATATCTGTGCGTTTATTAGTTATCTCTTGACTTAAAGCATTTCACGTGTCATGTCACACATTTATAGCTTTTCGGGTGTCATGAAATGGATACAAAAATCGGCACATATTTTTTTGACTTTTATTCATTACCAGAAGTTTTTCAACCCGAGGGCAACGTCTGACAATAGCTGCAGACGATAAGCAGTCCTCCCTGCACACAGAGCAGCGCGAATCGGTCAAACCCGAGGCCCGTCAAAAGGACCACAAATCCCAACGCGGCGCTTGTCACGTACGCAAAGGCGCAAAGGCTTGAAAAGTCATCAAACCTCTGAGGGGACGGTTTTACTGCTTCTTAACTGGCCCGAGCCCCTGCACATAAAACTTCACAAAAGCAGTTCAAGGAGGAGAGCTGACTCCCCCCCCCCCCCCCCCCCCCCCTCCCCAACCCCCCCCCCCCCCCCAATACCGGGGGCCGGTCAGATGTGGCAGTTGCTGCTGTGTTTCTCTGCCTGTTGGCCTGTGGTTGTCTGTAAGGGACAACGGGCTTTGAGGGGGATCGAGCAGACGGATTCAGAGACAATGGCGACATGTCTCCACAAGTCGAGACAGACCGTATTCTCTCTGCTGATGAGGGCTGGCATCGGGGGGGGGGGGGGGGGGGTGAGGAGGATTTTGGTTACCCGGTTGGCACAGAGCCCCAGACACTGCTGCGGGGGGGGGAGACCCTTGTTGACTTGACCCTTGACATCCAGCCGTTTCCTTTAGGCTTGAGGTTTGAGTTTTGACGTGTTCCGCGCATCGGGTTTTAGAAACTGAAACGTACAGATTTACGTCCGCGTGCACCTGTGGGTTAGGGTTAGGGTTAGCTGCGAGTTAATCCCTCTCCACCTCGCCCGCCAGACCCAGATGATCAGTCCGGGGTCAGCTTCCGCCCCTTTCAGACCCTCTCTTTGTCCGGCCGACAGATGGTAAGGTCCTCAGGCTTTTCCTCGCTTCTACCAGCTCAAATATGTCCGGCGCAAATAAGCCCATTCGCAGTTCCGTCGAGTTGTGGGAAGAAAACCGTGGCATGTTAGCAGCTGCCTTCTCTGGCAAAACCCTTTAAGGACTGTTGGGTTACTGGGTTTTCCCCCCCCACAAAGTGTAATTTTGGTCTTTCTTGTCTTTTCTTGATAAGCTTGGACAATTAAAGCTCTCTTGTTACAGCTGAGTCACCCTCTTTGTTTTTTGTTTTTTTTGCCCGAGCCTGCGCCGTTCTTTCAAGGGTATACGTTGAAAATAAGGTTTTGCATTTATCGTCTGTTGTATTTTGGGCGGCACCTCAGTAGATAAGACAGGAAATGAAACTTTCCTGGCCTTTGGAGTCGTTCGGTTCATTCCAAGTGAAACCAACTTGCTGCAGAAGATGTAAAACATTTCGTTGCATTTGTTTTGATATGTCACCGGTCGTGTTTGTCTGGCTGGACTGCTGTCAAATGTTAAGCATGTGTTTATTACTCAAAGAACAGATGCCTGTTTATTCAGTGGAGCCCGAGTAGCCACAGTTTGCTCGGATCCACTGATGTTTACGTGTGGACTCTCCTTTTCTCTCCACTTCTCACCCTGATATCTTGCCCTCATCCTCTTTAACGTCTTGTAAGGAGGTTTGGGACCAACGCGCCGGCTCTTTAAACCCCCCCCCCCCCGCTCTCTTAAACAACTCTGTTGCTTGACTAAATTGCCTCGAAACCAGCAGAAGTCGTAAAGCCGAAGCGAGGTGACCGCAGTGCCGCTTGTTGCTGTTGGCTTGTTCGCTGCCGGGCATCGGCCGAGCTTTCGGGGAAGTGATGATGAAACATCAGAGCGTGTGTCACCGGGCAGACGGGGGCAGAGAGGGGGAGGGGGGGGACGCACCGTGCCTCCGCAGTAATTACCCCGTCCCCTACTTTGTCACCTGGCGCCTTCGCCTGGTTTCTCTCTCGTTCACACAAACACAGGCGGTGTTTCTCCTCGTCGCGTTGAGGGAATCCAAAGCACAGAAGCGGCGCAGGAAGGAGCTACCTCACGCCGTGACGCCTCCAGCCAGACATTCAGCTCGAGAGTGTGTGTGTGTGTGTTTGTGTGTGTGTGGAAACGTGCCGCCGAATAACGGAATATGTCCAGTTCCAATCCCGTACGGCAGAGACTCGCCGTAGGAGCCCGTCGGTGTCTGCTCTGTGTGTCATTTTGGCAGCATGTCTAATTTGACCTTCTCTCTCCCTTCTTTCCTGCTATCACAACCCTCCCTCCCCCCTCCCCCACACCCCCACCCCCAGCCTGTGACTGCCACCCTGTGGGCGCAGCCGGCAAGACGTGCAACCAGACCACAGGCCAGTGCCCCTGCAAGGACGGCGTCACCGGCATCACCTGCAACCGCTGCGCCAAGGGCTACCAGCAGAGCCGCTCGCCCGTGGCGCCCTGCATCAGTGAGTGATTCCGCTGCACACGGGGACTAGCGGTCACGGGCATGACACATGTCTTAAGCTTGGTAATTCAATCACGCCGGTAATGGGGACACAGAAGAACAAAAAAAAAGGCTCAACAGTTGGTACGGAAGGGAACTGCGCTAGAAGCAGCACCCGCTCGGATTACAGAGGGTAAATTGAAAGCACACTTCCCCACAGCGTAAAGTCGTTCTAGCCCTCAGGCAGGCGCACCCAGCACACGCTATGCACATGCACAGTTACATGTGTTTGCACGCCCACTGAAGATGCAATGGTCATTTCATGGAGAAACACTTGCTCGGTCGTCGACGATGAAATGCATGAGTGCGTTTGTGCATTTCGACTGCATCAGGTTTTTAATTTCCTGCGTGTTTACGCCTGTCTCTTATGAAACTCGACAGCCGCCCCGGTACATGCAGGCATGCGTAATAGACGGCAAATTTCCACCACACTGTGCGGCAGGCGGCGCGGTCGCACGTCGCACACGCTCACGAGACAACCTCCGGCGGAGCAAAGCGTGGCGCCCAGCGCCGTGCGGCGCTCGGCCACGCTGCGCCGCGCGGCGCCACGCGGTGCCGCGTTGTTTCCCCTCAACATGCCGCTCCAGCAGCAGATGGCGGACGGGCGAGGAGGAGAAAACAACTGTGGTCGTGGATGGCGGACCTTCGCTCATTTCGAGCGCCACTAAAAACCGTCCCAGTGAGGGGGGGGGAGGAAAAAAGGAACAATGGTGCGTGTGCGTATTTAGATCCACCACGGATGGCGTTAATGACAACGTGTGTGTGTGTGTGTGTGTCATTACGGCCTCGCGTTGGGCGTCGCACCTCCTATTGAGGCCCCTGAAGACAGAACCAGGCCCATTGAGCGCAGCCAATTAGTATGATGGCAGCAAACCCTCATCTGAATGATCCTTTCATCATCTGCCTGCCTTCAACCAAGTGGCTTCCAGCAGCAGCTGCGCCTGCCTTTGCAAAGCCCAAGGCCCTTGTTTGTTTTTGTTGGCGGGATGTCTTCTCCCCCCCCCACACACACACACACACACACTCCTGTCCCACACCGCCGACACACTCGCTCGATTCAAACCCTCAACCTCTAAATCCAATCAAAAGCCGATCCTCGGGGTGGGTTCTAAGCCCGCTCCCGGTTACTCTGTTTACACCAGGAGCCGAGGGCCCGTCGTTAGCATTAGCATTTGTATTGGAAAGTTGAACCTGGTTAGAGGAGAAGTCCTGGAGGAATTCCACGAGGTACTTTATGGGGTAGCCAGCGAGGTCGGGGCTTGCGTCTGTTTCAAGACGATCCAACCAGGATTGCGCCCTCGCCATCTGTCCATCTGTGTAGACGTGCTCGCGCGGGGATTACAAAGCAGTGTTCACCCAGCATCTGCTCGGGGTGGACGAGCCTGATCTACTGCAGCCACGCCTTTTACATTTTAATCAACGGGGCCGACATTGGACGGATCGACTCCTCCAAGCGCCATTACTGTGTGTAGGTGTGGTGCCGCTAGTGAGTTTTGGCTCCTTTTTGACCTCCCTTTTTCCTTCACTTAAAGCGTCTCAGGGTGTTTCACTGTAGTCCTTAGACATGACGGTGACCCATTAGTCCTCCCATTAGGGAGACGGCCCTCCCTTTCAAACCAATGAGTGTAAATTGTCAGTGTTTATCTAGCGTGGTTTTATACAATGCCCTGTGTGTCTTTTTGTGTGTAGTTGACATGTCACAAAGTCATTACCAAGCTTCCCCCTCTTTCATTTTTATTTAATTCACAAAACCTTCCCATAATGGATTCAGACATACTTCATTCCTTAGACCATCCCTCAAAGGCATCGATTTGCATTTAACCAGCAGAATAACTTGTGGATTTCTTGGTGTTTCAGAGATCCCAGTGGTCAACCCCACAGTCGTGGTGAGCAGCACGGAGGAACCAGCAGGTTAGTATTCGCCCACCAGCACCACACCCACCAGCACCACACCCACCAGCACCGCGCCCACCAGCACCACACCCACCAGCACCACGCTCACCAGCACCACGCCCACCAGCACCACGCTCACCAGCACCACGCCCACCTGCACCACACCCACCTGCACCACACCCACCAGTACCGCGGCTCTCTACGAGACGAACAAAAACCTTTTCATATTTCTGGACTTGAGTTATAAGGTGTGGAATAAATATTAATGAAGGGTGGGTCCGCTCTTTTGAAGCTTCGGAAAAGAGAACGAGCGCACCGGGACCCGCAGGATTTTTCCATTGTCTTAAAAAGCCGTCTCCCCCCCCCCCCCCCCCCCCTCATCCCCCCTTCCGCTAACCTCCAGCTAGCGGAGCCTCGCTGTGCAGGGGTGATCAGTTCAAGCTTATCTGGGAGAATTCGAGGAAGAGGAGAGTGTAGAAAGAGTGTTGGCACGTGGCTGAGGGAACATTTGTTCGGTCTCTCCCTCTAACTGCCCAATTTACTCTCCGGTCAATTACCCTCCTTTTTATTTTTCTTTCTGCGGCTGTTTTCGACTCGAATGGTGCCGTTGACTCGGACGTGTTGATTCATTAGCGGGTTTATTCCGCAAGTCATCACTCACTCTGCGGATCACGCCCCCCCCCCCCCCCCACACACACACACACACACACGTTGCCACAGATACTTGTACACAGTCTGAGGGTTGACGATGTCCACTATGGACGACACTGACATCATTTCACAGGAATTAGAAGGCAAAGCTTAATTTCTCATTATAGTCGTTCATCGCCGATTCACCTCAGGCCCCTTCCTGAACTACCATAGAACCCCCCCCCGAGGCCCCAGAAGGTTTTTGTGTGAGGGGCGGCGGGTGCAATTTGTCCTTGTCGTGGCACAGCGAGGGAGGGGGGGGGGGCGCTCAGAGGACCGAGGGCGCCGTGGGTAACGCTCAGCGAGCTCTTCTTCTGGGTCAGTGGCCCATTCGCCCCCCCCCCCAGAGCTCTCTTCCAGGTGAACGGCCAGCAGCAAGTGACTCTTCATGGGAAAACACACGCTGGTACCTTTCAGCCAGCCAATGTGTACCCCACACACACACACACACGCGCGCGCACATGCACACGCAATGGCGGTGATCTAATGAAATCCATGCGCAGCTCATGTGAACGCCGGCCTGTCACAGTTGCATGCACACTTACACGATAATGATCTGCACGTGAAACCGCAAGCGCACATGCAATGAAGAAAAAAAAAAAAAAAAAAAAAGAGACCTCAAGCGGGCTGTGATATTTATCACGGTGCATTTAAAGCATGTGAGTAATGCCCAGTGCGCACGCACACTCGCACAAATCCCTCCACACCTCTGCGCCCGTCCACAGCCACACCTCGGCTCATCGCTCCTCCAGAGTCGCCCTGTCTGGAGGTTATTGGAAGCCGCCATCTGCTCTCTGTTTCTCCCTCTCCTCCCCGTGTCTCTCCTCTCTCTTTTAGCTAATAAAATCTCCACCGCTCTGATATACAGCCAAGCCTCCGGGACGTTTTTATGAGGTCCTCGGGCCCCCCACCCCCGGTTTCTTTCTCCACCTTGCATTGCTCCATCCTTCTTTCCTTAAAGAACGAGCGATGCAACGCCCTTTCTCTCGGGGGCGACGACCATTTCCTCTAATCGGGTGTCGTTTCGCGTCCCTTAGTCTGGTTAGCTTTGGGACGCTCCGTTACTGGATGTGTTGAGAGGTTTGAACCACGGATCCCCGTCCGGGTCACCAGCAGGGTCAGCTTTTCGTGTCCCCTCGCTGAAACGGACTGGAACCCTGTTCGACCCGGCATTCTCCACATTGTCAGTGAATCAAGTTTGTTTCTAAACGCTTTGAGCTTCTCATAGTTTTGTCATTCAAATAAGTGGATTGTCACTGCTCCGGTAGCAGTAGTTACCATGAGAACAATTAAAAAAACACAAAAAACAATCAAATATCCTAAGCGATAAGGTACGAGAGGCTGCACTTTATCGTCCAATAATGTAACATCGTCCGGTTTGTTGCCTCAAAACGATCATTTGTGGGATTTCCGGGGGGGGGGTTACGCTGGATCTACCCGTGTTATAATTGTTATTAAATGCCATAATGACCAGAATTTAATTGAGTTAAGCCTGTCTTAGCTTTTTATTTCCCTCTGCACTCAGCTCATGGAAAATCCTTTTTTTGATCCCAGAGAAGCACACTTTAAATGCTTAGTTGAAAAAATACATATTTCAAGAAACAAACTATGTGAAATGGAATAATAAAAATGTGTGTGCTTTATTTTATGTGGCTAATCTCCAACTCTCGGTCATTGACTGTTGTACACAGTCATTTTAGGTTGCAAGTTAATTCAACTAATGTAGTAATTTGTTATTCAGGTCGAAGGTTAAGTTTGTGCCTTCAGGGATTTCAGGCTGCAGCCAGAGAGGGTTGCTGTCTCCAGTGCAGTTTACATATTTGTGTGTTGAACTGAACGAAGTCGCACACAGACGCGTGACAACTACTCCGAATTAAACCCGAGGGAGGGTTAGAGAGGCGGCCAAAAAGAAGAGCCGAGCCAAGAGGTTCATTTCAACTGTCACCACGGTCATTCCGACACCTCGTCCCCGGCGCTGCGGCTGGTCAGCGGAGGTCATCGCTCCGACGTGTGGTCTCAGTTGTCACGCTGGCAGCCAAGGTCTATCCACATCCGTGACCTGCTTACGCCGCGCTCTGTCTTTTCTCAAGCCCCCCCCCCCCCCCCCCCCCCCCGAAAACATGTCAAACTGAACACTTTTACTGCTCTGGTATTTTTCAACCGGCTGTTAAAGCGGTTTGATGTGTTGAGTTGTGCACAGAAACCAAGCCAAGATGTCCGACCCGATCCAGTCTCCCGTCGGGGTATAAAGTACAAATATGACCGTAAAACGTGTCCATGCATGTGCAGAAACAAGCACCGAGGGGTTCATTTGGATGGATACTAGTTATTTTCACACCCTATGACAGCTTGCGTGTCTAACTTTGCCTTTCAGATGTAGTGCTGCTGCTATTAAAGCATCACCTAATACACTCTAAAACCTAAAATGCAACCACACCTGATCTAGATTTCAAGTCTTTGGGTGCCATAAGGTGTGTACATGGATGTCGTTGAGATAAATCTCAGCCGGCGTCGCGTTGCGTGACCGCTGTCCGTGTGTTTTTGCAGATTGTGAGTCCTATTGTAAACCAGTGAAGGGCAACCTGAAGATCAACATGAAAAAATACTGCAAAAAGGATTACGGTAAGACATGGATGAAGAACCACAGTGGATGAATGCACTTTGTTTGGGGTGCTTTTCCTGAGTGTGTCTCGCCGAATGTGTCCCCAGCGGTGCAAGTGAACGTGCTGGACATGGAGACGGTCGGGGACTGGGCGAAGTTCTCCGTGAATCTGGTGTCGGTGTACAAGAGCCGCGGCGAGCCCTTGAAGCGGGGAGACAACGTCCTGTGGGTCCACATGAAGGACCTGGCCTGCAAGTGTCCCAAGATCCAGATGAGCAAGCGATTCCTGGTGATGGGCGGCAGCGACGGCGGGACGGGCCCGGCAGCAGGGCCCGGGGTCGGTCCCGGGGGCGGAGCCGGCGGTCCCGGGGCGGAGCACGTCGGCCTGATGGCCGATAAGAACAGCCTGGTGATCCAGTGGAGGGACGTTTGGACGAGGCGCCTGAGGAAGTTCCAGCGCAAAGAGAAGAAGGGGAAGTGCAGCAAAGCGTGATGGGACAGCTGTCCCTCCGTTGGCCACCGTCATGAACCCTTACCCCCCCCCGCCCCCGCGATCCCCCCTCTCCCTCCACGTCCTCCCCCATCACGGGGAACACTGCACATTAGAAGGACTGCATGTACCCTACCTGTTTCACGGACCACGTGTTGTGCATAATTGTATAATTATTTTTCCTTTTGTTATGTCGGTTGTCTTTTTTTTTTTTTTCTTGGTCCATTTGGTTTGCCTTAAAAAGGGACCATTAAAAAGGGTGTGAAGTGTAGAAGAAGAAAAAAAGAAACCAGACGCCATTCCCTCCCTCAACGACGACAGCGGAGAAGTCCACTCGCCCCCTGACTGCGACCCCCTCGGCCTCCTCTTACCCTCAGCGCTGTCTCCTGCCCTGACGTGGAAGAAAACACCACGCTTCTGCGGGGGGGCCTCATTCTGCAGCGTTTGTCACTGGCGGGTTTCAGTGTCCTGCTCACGTTGCACTGTTGAAACTCCTCGGATGCTGAAACCTTATGGCCTATTGGCCGTTGGGGTCCCTGCAGCAACTTCTGAGGACAGAAACTCTTGTCGGGCTCCCTTCGCAGGGAGCATTTCCCACCAGAGAACCTCCCCCAGAAGGCCCGTACAGAATAAAACTGCTTGTGGGGGCCGTTCATATCTGGAGGTACTGGAAGCCGCTTGCTCCCAGGAGAGTTGCTCTTCTTTGTCGCGGTCTCATCCATCCACATCCCGGGCCCCTTTTTGTTTTCATTTTCAGCAGAAAAAAAAAAAAACCCTGTTAGCATGCGTGAGTCACATTCCAGCCCCCCCCCCCCCCCCCCTCCGGGACTGCGCCTCCTCACCACTAGTCCCGCCCCTGAGCCGTTTGTCAAGTCGCGCAACGCCGCCGTGACTCATGGCTTGTCCCTCTTTCTGGAAGGAAAGATATAAGCGTTGTGGACACATTTCAGAACAATAGCAGTATGTCCAAGGAGACCTTTTGCTCTGTGGATTAATGTCTCCCCCCCCCGGGGGCCGCTGCCTTCCAGATGTTTGCGTGTGGCCGCTGTCATTTGCGTGTATTTAAATGTCTGAACATTTGTCCCGACGCGACGAAATGAGAGTTCCTTTCCATGCAGTAAAATGAAAGTTGGGTAAACAACATAATCGTGTTTTTCTCTTGACAAAATGAATGAGGCTGGAAAGGTTTTTTTTTTTTTTTTTTTTTTTTTTTTTTCAAGCGCTCACTGATTGTATTTCGCCACGAGAGGATCCTGTTTCGTTTCCTCCTGGGCTTTGTTGTGTTTGCATGTTTGTGGTTTTTGCTGGTCCATCAAAACCTTACGGTGAGCAACGAGAGCTGAACTAAAATGAACATGTTAGATCCACGTCCCCCCCCCCCCCCCCCCCTCTTTCCTACCCGGACACAGTCCCTGTCATCCTCTGCCAAACAACCAGAGTGCGTTTTTGAATTCAATTAAGAGACCATGAAAATCGGGACCAACAAAAACCACAGAGAGAGACGTCTGGTTGCTCTCAAGCTGTTTTTTTATCTGCCTCTTTTGCTGTTATTTGATTTTTTTTAAGGCACATTACCATTTATTTCAATGGCGTAACGCGATAAACACACAGATTTGAGGGGCACGACAAGCTAGCCTAGCGTGTTTTTGGTTTGTCATCCTTCCCAGAGTGTCTCTCCTCCCCCAAAACTCCCCCCCCCCCCCCCCATGACCCTATTTTTTTTGCACGTCGCGCATCCAGCGTCTTGTGACGAGTGACAGTAGTTTCAGTTGTTGTTGTTTTCCGCGTCTTCCCACAACGTTGTGTCAAACTGTGAAGAACAACACTCTTGGTGTCCGGTCTGATTGTAAAAAAAAATCGCCAAGCTTTTATGAATGTGGACGACCGATCGACGCCGTCACAAACTCTCTAAAGGAGAAAAAACACAACCCAAAAATGAGATGTCCCGCGTAGGACGTGCCCACCCCTGTTGGGATGAAGGAGCGAGGTGCCCACCCTGTTGGGATGAAGGAGAGAGGTGGCCAGATGTTGGGATGAAGGAGAGAGGTGGCCAGATGTTGGGATGAAGGAGCGAGGTGGCCAGATGTTGTTGGAAGCGTGATCCTGTGAAAGCTGTTTAGTGAGCCTCACAGGGAGGCCCGTCCTGTTGTTTTACTTTAACAGGCCCAGCAGCAACGGCTTTGCTTTCTTTCCCCCTCCCCTTCACATCATTTATGGCCTTCACAGGTGTGTGTGTGTGTGTATGTGTATGTGTGTCTGTGTGTGTGTGTGTGTGTGTGTCAAATAACCCGTGTACCCGTGTGTGATGCGCACTTGAACCGAAGGTGCGGCGAGGTAAGGGAGCTCTCATTTCAAGAAGAACCTTTCGGGGGGGGGGGGGGGGGGGGAACTGAACTTTTTGCCACTGTTTGTTTGCATTAACGAGCCTGTGATAAAGTTCTAGAATTGAATAAGCTCCCCCCCCCCACCCCCCCCTCGGCCTGATCCCCTCTTCCTCCTCATTCGCTGCCATCTCTCCTGTTGTCTTTTTTTTGATGTTGTAAATATGTAGCGAGCGGCCTCTGTTGCCCATCATGGTGTCTTCTGTGAGGCTCTGGCCTTGGATGACTCACGCGTGTGGATGTACAAACCAGATGATGTGATGTGGAAACCAGAAACATGTGCTTTTGTGATCGCGGCCAGAAGATGTGCTTCAGATATTACACAGAATGTATTCCTTTTCTCTTTTTTTTTTTGGTGTTATGCTGTTTCCAGACACCCGCCCCCGTTTTTAAAGTGACTTTGAGGAGAATCGAGTGGAAATGTGGGGCGAGCTGATGGGGGGGGGGGACCCTCCTCCTCCTCCGTTTTCCCAGAGAGCCACAAACACAACACCCCACCACTTTACTGGGAATGATGGTTCGTCAACTAAAGGGATTCTTCCCTTGGCTTCAGTCCTGCTCTTGCTTCTGATGTATATCAAAGTCTTCCTTGTACATTTCTCCTCTGAGGCAATGAACCACTGACTTTTTAATCTAAATGATAAAAAAAATAAATTATTAGTTAATGAGCTGTGTTGATCATCCGTCTCTTTGATTACGGTCATTAGCCTGAGCCGCGGATATAATGCGTGTGGAAGGTATATGATGCACGGGTGTGTTTCCACTCACACTGGGTCCCCCCCCCCCTTCAGACCAACATAGCAAGAGCTAAAGCTCTGTAAATAAACAGCCAGGACGAACGCACACACACACACACACACGCATGCACGCACGCACACACACACACGAGGAAACCCAACTCCAGAGTCCGATCCAGAGCAGGAAACTCCCGACTCTCCTTCTCTCCCCCGCTCGCTCACCTTCAGTCTCCTCTCTCCTCCTGGTCCCCCCCTCCCCCCCCTCGCCCTCTAACCAAACAGGCCAGCTCCACCCGTCCTGCCAAAGGTAAATTACAGGAAAGCCACCATTCATCATCCCTCTCCCCGGGCACTGCGGTCATCAAGGCTTGCCGGGATGGCACGGACACACACACACACACAGACGCACACACACAGACACACATCCATCGTGGACATCCCACCTTCCTTCTCTCCGTCCTTCACTCACGTCTGACGACCGCTCTGCATCTTCTGGCTCATCTTCTGCCGAGCGTTTGAACAGTTCTTTGCTTAAACGTGTGAAAGGATGAAAATCAACCCAGCAGATTTCAACGTGCACCCAATGTTCCTCCACGATTCCCCCTGCGCCAAATCTCTCATTCATTGTCCCGCTTTCCTCGGGTTGCAACCTGCGCCTTGTGCAGCGTTGCATATGATTCTCCCATTTGTCCCCTCATTACAACGTTAAACGTACAACTGCACGGCACAGATCAGGACAGTCACATTATGTCTTGTCCCTTCCCCTCACCGCAGGATGACCACTCAGTGACGAGATCTTCCTCTTCTTTAGAGAGAGAGAGAGGGGGGGATCTGCTGCTCAGAGCGCTGGAAAAGAGCAACCTCCCCCCCCCCCTCCCTTATTCTAGTGCACACACGCACACCACCTAGCGGTACACGAGGGAGGGGGGGGGGGGCCCTTACCAATTGTTCTTTCATAAGATGCCAAAGCGGCTTCATTGGCTTTAAATGGAGCCTCATTACCGCTGCGCTTCAAAGCTCAACAACGGCGTTTTCCAGCATGGGGTCTGCTTCCCACATCTTCTCTTTGCTGCTTTTTTGCCACATTCACGACTTTCCGTTATAATGATCTCCATGACTTATCCCCCCCCCCCCCCCCCCGCCTCTTTTTTTAATATTTTCTCTCCTCTGAGGCTCGTGTGAATGTCTGTGAACACTCATGTATGTCTGTCTGGGAGTGTGTGTGTGAGCCTGTCTGTGTGTGTGTGTGTGTGTGTTGGGGGGGGGGGGGTCACTAAGTGCATACCCCGACTGAAAACCCGTGAAAAAAAAAAATATATATATATATATGGCGAGAAATCTGTGCGGAAGATCATAAATATTCAGCGGTGAAGGCCGATCTCCTTCCCTCGCTCTCTGCTGCACGTCTTCCCCCCCCCCCCCCCCCCCCCCCCCCGAGTGAAACCAGCTGTCCGCTGGAGAGACACCACTCCCAACACGCGTGACAGTGACCACATCTGTCACCCCTTTCGATCTCCCCACCTCCCCCCAAGAGCACGTCTCACGCCTCCAAAAAGGAAACGTCTTCTTCTCGCTTATCTCTTAATCGGACCAGATCTCTGCGGCGTTAGAGGAGCGTTGGAGGCCGCTGATTCCGTGGTCCTTTTTGTGGGTCTTTTTCTATCGGAGAAAAAAACTTTATTGGGCCAGTGAGGGATTGCAAATGAGCGAGGAGTAAGGGAGTAATTTAAAACCCGTGTGGTCCCTGATAGGAGCATTGTGCAGCACAAGCCGGCTCCTAATCCGCCCCTCAGCTTTGTGTTTGATTGGGGACTGTTGAAAATGGGGATGAGTCTGCCTCTTCAAAGCCGGTAACATAAGAGGAATGTGTGTGTGTGTGTGTGTGTGTGTGTGTTAAGGTGATCACTAAAAGCGGCTCGTGTGCAGACGGACAAATGGAAATTACACTGGAACATTTTGCGTGAGCCCTTTTGTGAGTCGTCTCATTTTTAATAGCTTCGCTCCGTGGATCACAATCCTGGCCTCAGGGCCGTGTAATTAGTGGACTTTCACTTGAATATGATGTATAATGAAACCCCTTTCAACATGTTGCAGTGTTGGGGTTTGCCTCCCCCCCCCCCCCCCCCCCCCCGGAGGCTCTAATCGCATCTCGGTGGGCCGCTTGGGGGTCGAGCCTTGGCTTCGGGATGAGAGCTGGACACAGAAATCAGAGAGAGCATCTGGCCTTTGATTTCGGCCGTGGGTTTTGACAGGGTGGGGAGTTGTCAAAAAAGATGGATCTCCTCGCACTCTGTAGAAAGTTGGACCGCGCGCCACGGACGGAGAGGACTCTGCGCCCACCGGGTTAGAACCGCCGCGACGGGTAATAATCCATGGGACGTACGCGTCACGTGACCTGGAAGATGGAAATGAAACGGCTCGCATTGGGACGAGTTCCACATTTTGTAGGAGAAAGGTATTCTGGATGAATGGGTTCAAGGGGAGCATTATTCATCCGCGTGTCACACGTGATGACGGGCTGAAAACGTGGCGTCTGAGGAGGGTCCGTTCGGATTTGGCTTTGACTCCCATTGGCCGTCTCAGTGGATTAAACAGGAATAATTCGGTGGTGAACTCGGGGGCCGAGCTTTGTTAGAAATAAATCTGACTCATTCCTTGGAGCACATAAACCTGATTAATTTATAAATGGACAGAGAGTAAGATGTTTTGTACAGAGACTATAGAGCCTGGGGAGAATGGTGTCTTAAAGCATTTTAATCTCGATAAAAGCCCCGATTCAATTTTTCCTTCAAACGATCGTCCTTTTTAGACGTGAATTACTCCTCCATTTGTCTCCTTTTCTGTCTTCCAAGTTTCCATCCTTCACTGCCATTTCTCGCTAATAATAAACTAGATTTAGCAAGAGGGCCCCTCTTTCCTCTGGGCTCTGCACCCGGGGCGGTACTGTACCGTACTGCGTCCTCCGTCCACTCCGGGCCCCCATCTGTGGCCGTTTAGCACTAGCTTCCTCCGGTCAACATTAACTGCCCTAATTTGTCTGCCAAAAGCCCCCACTGATTGCTACCATGTGATGCCATGTGAAAAGGTGAGGGACGTCTTTACTTATCTGTGAAGACGGACAGGGAGCCAGAGCAAGGGGGGGGGGGTTGAGAGAGAGAGAGAGAGAGAGAGAGAGGATGACTTTGCACAATAGAGACCACATGACATGATGGGCACGAGACGGGGAGAACGGACAGCAACGTGCAACGAGTGATCCGTGCTGGTTTTGATGGTTTGCTGATGACAGCCCCCCCCCCCCCCCGAGAGAAAACAAAGTCAGCCATGAGTCCAGACTGGGACGTCATCGGGCTCCACGGTCCACCAGGACGCTTCAATGTCTGCAGGCCCTTTTTTTTTTTTTCCCCCTCCCAAGTTTGTATTCTTAACTTCTTAAGAAAAAGACCTGGGGGCTTTTTCCAGTGGGACTTTGGGTCTTTTAAGTTTGCGACAGTAAGACAAGTGGCGACCTGGCGGGGACAGGGGGGCCTCCATTTGGCACCAAAGCTCCATAAGGTCGGAGTGTACTTGAATTGAATTGAATTAACAGACAAATTGTATCTCATCGAGACGATGGCGCATCAGAACTTTGACTTCACTTTAAATGTTAAATCAAGGAGGCCCGAGCCAACAGAACATCTTCGTCTGACCCCAGATCGACACCAACAGGCATGTGAAGGACTCTCCCCCCCCCCACCCTCCCACACACACTATCAGGGCTGCCAGCTGTGGCGTGACCTGACAGCAGGACGTGGTTCTGCCAGGCGGATTCATGACAGATGATGACAGCTCTCGGACCATTCCCAGTCCACCGTGTCCGCCACGGACATTTGCACTTAAATATGTTGCTGCAGTACGAAAAATAACCGGAGAGCAGGGGATCTGATCCGTGGTGCCCTTTCTATTGCTTTTTGAAAGGCTTCACATTCAATCCCTCACTGGCTCAGTGACTTCTCGTCATTTACAGACTTTTAAAAGCCAACGTCAAACTGCGCGGCCGCACCTGACGGAGTCCGTCCACATTAACTCGCCCCCAGGTGATTTATTGAGGGGGGGTGTAGTGGCATTTAGAGAGAGGACCGCTTTTCCAGGGGGAATACTTCCTAAAGTCCCCCCCCCCCCCCCACCCCACCCCACACCTTCTCCTCCTCTTCCACCAGAGGACGTTCTGGACAACCAGGTCCTTGTGTCTGCCAGGGAAAGCAGGGTTTAGCCTCTTGGTTCAACAACACAGGCACCTGTGAAAATACGGGCAGCGCACCACGTATCAAACCAAATAAGCTGCCCTTGGCGTGGAGCGCGGAGGGGGGGCGGGGGGGCACGCACGGCTCCGATGACAGATGCCACTCGCCGGCCCCGCCCGCAGGCCCATAAAACACCTCGCCGGGGCGATGGCAGAGCTGTGGACCAGATCTGGGGTTTTTTTCGTGTCACAGAGGCACCGCCTTGTTCTCTTGTTCTGATTTCGGGCCTGTATGGGTGGCAAAGAACATTCTTTTTTTTCTTTTTTTTAATAAAGGACAAATTCCTGGTGAGTGCGCGTCACCGCTCTGGACCCCGAGGTCTCGACGCGGCGCAGTTAAACCAGAAGGAAACACCACGCTTCCTGTCCTCTACTCCCCCCCCCCCCGGTTTCCCCAGCGCTAATGGCCGAAGCCACGGCTGCATGTAGTAGAACCCGGGGGGGGGGGGCCACAAAATGAGAAGGCCGGCACGGGTTACTGGGCTACTGGGAGCTCAGGAGCACAGAGGACGCGCTGCACGGGCACCTGGACGCAGGAGAAAAGAGTCCACGTTTCCTCTTCCTCTCGACGGGGCTCA
The DNA here is from genome assembly GCF_949316345.1 of Pungitius pungitius. NCBI lineage: Eukaryota > Metazoa > Chordata > Actinopteri > Perciformes > Gasterosteidae > Pungitius > Pungitius pungitius. The sequence continues at coordinate 2,254,702 of NC_084920.1, read as the reverse complement.
ATGGAAGAGTCGCGCCGGGCAGGAAGTGGAGGGGTGTTGGTGAATCTGGACTTTTACGCTCTCGGGGATGAAGAGGTACATCATCGCGCAAAAGAAAAACATCTTTACCGGTTCCGTTGGACAGGAACTCACTCGGCTGGAGGACCTTAAACATCCACAAAGGTCGTTCCGATCATGTTGTTCATCCGGTTCAACTTTGCTTTCTAAGGTGTAAGGAATGTCACATTTCTCTGCTAATGAATTTGTTTGAAGTTCAGCCTGGAATGTGGAATCTGCAGTGTTCCGAACTCACCAAAGCAATCCACATTGGACATGAAGGATGGGAAGAAAATATCTTTGAAGTTTCTCTCCAAACGAGTATAAAGACCTACTTTTTTGGAAGAAAATAATGGTGCAGGTGTACAGACCGTACCTCACAATACAAGCAAAATGACATTCTGAGATGTGGACTGTCAGTAAGGAGCAATAGAGAGCATCTGTAATGCTCCACCTGAGCGTGCACCTGCCCCACTATTCCCAGAAACCGGAGATAGGAATGGGGGGCAGGGAAAACCCCATCGAAGTGACAGAGACGCAGACAGGTGTCCTATCTCATAAGCAACTAAACACTGGTGTTCTGAATGCCACTCTGGGTGAAATAAAGAAGCCTCTTTTTTTAATGCTTTCCTCTCCCCGAACCAGCCGTGACCTCCGGCTTCGCTCCGTACTTTCCCCCCATGCTTTGAAAAGTCAACACTCATGTTGGTGGGTCGAAGTGCTGTGTGTTTACACTCTGACACAAGCGGGCCCCCTGAATGCAGCCGTGTCCCCTCTGGAGAAACCTACCAAATGACAGTTATCCTTGGGTTCGAGTTCATTGGCAGTGGGCTGTGTGTGTGTGTGTGTGTGTGTGTCGAGGTGCCGTGACCGCAAGTTATCATTATTATTTCAAGAAAGCAGTAAAGAGGCGGTTATTTGAAGGGGCGTGCGGGCTCGGTCGCAGCACAAATCACGCATAATAACAACCAGGTGAGAGGCCTTTTGTAACCTCGCTGGAATGCAAAAGACTCCTGAAGCGTTGTCTAAAAAAAAAAAAAAACGGGGTAACAGTCCGAATGAAGAAAACACATAACGAGCGAGAGAACAATTGTGTTTATGTCTCCCTCGTTAAAACCTGCGTGCTTGACCTTCACAAATTGCCACGCTTGTAATCCTAACCCTAAGAGACTCGAGCGCTAACGCTGCCGGCTAAAATGGTAGTGAATGAGTGTTTTTTTTTTTTGATGCCTGTTCTTGTTCTGTTTTACTCACCCACCAGAACTCCTCTTCAGGGCGGCTTTCAGTGGGAATCCATTTACGAGACACCCTTTTTTTTTTTTTTCGAGAGGTCCCCGAAGACCCTGTTGGTTCGTGGCGCGAGCGGCGGTGTGTGAGATCACGCATCGGCCGCCATTAGAAGGCGTCGAGCTGCAACGGGTCCGACGCCAGCGCTGAAAAGAACCCTGCCGCGGTCGGGGCTTTTCAGCGGCGATCGACTACCGAGAGAATTAAGCGTCTCGCCTCCGGGAAAAAAAAACACGGGCCGGAGGGGCTATTTGTGTGAAGATCATGTGAAGCACGGGAAGTTCTCTTGTGTTCTCTTGTGTGCGTTTGAGAATGTTTGTTTACGTCACAGTTTCATGCTGACAACAAATGAGTCAACTTCTACTACCCAAGTACTCCCTGCTTTCACATGTCAAACACACTGGACCAAAAAGAGCTGCACAGGTGAAAATATTTTGATTTTTTTTTTAGTGTATTTCATGAATCCTTTCATTTGTCCCATTATTTTTCTTTCACTGCCTCCATCTGGTTTTAATCAAAGGGCCATCTGGGTACCCCCACCACACACAGCAACCCCCCCCCCCCCACTCCAACCCCAAAAGATGGAAAGTTACACGCAGCGCTCACTTTAATACCTGAGAGGTGAGATTTTTTTTTCCCCGAGAAGACCAGCGGCTTGGATTTTGAGAAAGTGATACGTTTGCTCAGAGTCGCGTGACCTTGATAAACCTGCGAAATGAGTGAAAAATACCTGCTTAGCAGGAAACCAGCGGGAAGCTGGTGAGCTTTGTGTAGCATTTGGCTGCTAAAGAGGCAGATTTTCCCCTCAGGGGTAAGTGCGGAGCTTAAAAATAAAGAGTGAACGTTGGAAACGCAGCCCTGAATCGTTGCAATGTTGCTCTGAGACCGTAAAACATGGGGGGGGGGGCTGCCGGTCTGCAGACACCGAGGGAGGCGATGTTGGGGCCGATGGTAGCGTGAGGCTGGATGACGATGAGTCTTACTCTCTAAAGTAAGGTTCACTCAGTCAAGAAGTGCATGTACTGTAAGTGGAGTAGTTGTTGCTTAAACAGCTTAATGCATCAATCATGGTCTGTTATGTTATCCAGATGCCCTTTGTACGTTGACGAGAGTTAGGTGAGAAGATCCATATCGCTAAATAGGAATTAAGCATGTGTGGTAATGTATTACTGGGATTATTATTGACAGCTCTGTTCAAACTAAAACAATACAATTGGTGCCCATATGTGTGAGAATATGCCTTAGTGTGCGTGAGCATGTGTCAGAAACCAGCCAGGCTCATTAAATGCGTGGTCAGGCTCGTAAAGGCCCCTCCCAGGACGCACAGCCGAGACGCCTTGTAAAGCCCACGACCCGAGGGACTCGGCAGCCGTGTCACCTCTGGCCACCAGACACACCTGCACAGTCACTTAAGTACCTGTTGTGGTTTCCAAACCCCCCTCGTTCACTTTCCCTCCGCGGCTTTTCCTTCCACCGACAGGGAAGAAGTGCATAACTTTGCATTTCCAGACAACCCATGCTCTTAATAAATGTGCATGCATCTCCTACAGGTATGTGCATTGGTTATCTAGCTCATGGCCAGCAGGGTGGAAGGTGAGCTTTTCCCATTGGGAGCTCTGCCAGTTTTCTTTTCATTACTCTACCTGGAGCCTGAACCCCCCCCCCCCCCCCGCTATCACAATAAGCTTTATTTTTATCGACACGGCCAGACGGAAGCGGCATTCCAGGGAATTAGGCTCAATTTCACTTGGCCTCCGGTGTTTTTAGGGAATACCTTGCTCCCACGACCACGATTTCTCATTTGATATTATATCACCACTGTCATTGTTTATTGTTACGTCCAAAGTGCGTGCATTAATTCCATTTCCATCGCTGCAGTTGCAGGCTTATGGAGTCGATTCGACACTTTTTTTTTTTTTTTTTTACACTCCCCATCCATCATTTCCAACTGAGCTTGCCAAGTACCACATGTCCAAGACGTCTCTATCGGGTTATGAGTAAAACCTGCTTTGAAATATGGATCAGGTGTTGTAAAGCAATACAGTAGTACAGCAACTGTCCCGTCAGATGTGGTTTCGACCAGTGTGCGTGCGACCAGGGGATATTGTGAAAGAGGCGAACTCTCACACCGACGTCCCCTCGAAATCGACAACAGAAAAGGAATTCTCATTTTAGTGAATATAGAACTAGTGACACTGTCCAGAGGAAGTGCAAGAAGCGCAATCTTTGGTAAAGAGTCTGTATTTTTAATTTATCCTGATCTTTTTTCTAAATGCTGCTGGACGTACACAACACACACACACACACACACATTGTGGAGAGCCTGTTTTTCATCTCTCGTTATTTCTCCTCTTCGGCCCTGATCAGCTCGAGAAACTCAAGTCAATAACTCAACCGGCCTGTTTCTCATTTTGATCGACTCAAAATAAACCACATTCTATATTCATTTATTAAGTAACATTTTTTCCTTTAATTATCGACCGGCCCGTGTTGTTTTATGCGGGTTGGTTTGTAACTGAAGCCGGGGGCCATGTCGGCATGTCTGGTATGAGAGAACGTAGGAGAAAAGCTGCCATTAGTGGAAGAGGTTAAACCACTTGCTGTGGAAACTGTATCAACAGGCCCCCGGGGTCCAAACCACACGCTCAAGTTGATGCACAATACGGGGACGCCGCTTCCTAACCCCGAAGTAACCCTGCCATGTAAACGGAGTGGATTGACACTGCACGTCCTGATCCCGTGCTTCACCTGTGCTTTGTTGAGGTGTCTCATCAGGAACAGTTTGGGAAAGCACCTGTTAAACTGTTGCCAACAGGGCCATATTAGCCTCCTATTAGCCTCAGCCCATTAGCGTTTTACCTTCCATGGTTTGAGGCCGGGGGGGGGGGGGGGGGATGGGTGGTGAGTTGGGTGGTGGGGGCCTCCACCTTTATCTGAGCCTGTGTATGGAGCACCCCACCTGTAATTATTTGGGGATTACCTCTTTATATGAGTAAGCTTTATAGTGGCCGAAGGGACTTCCTGCCAACCCCCCCCCCCCCCCCCCCCCCCCGCTGAAAACAAGACCTCCATTAACGATCCGACATGTAGCATCACAGCAGAGACTGCAGCCAGACAATGGCCCCTTCCCCAGATCCCCCGTGTTCATCAAATGGAGCGTTTTAAGGGACATTCCAGTTGTATGGACCCATTTTTAATGAGAAAGAGAGAGAGAGAGTCACACGGCCTGTCAGGTTACTCACAGTATTTAAAGACGCTTGTTCATTAGGTGCAAAAGTTGGCATAATTCAAGCACCCGCTCGCACGACATTTCCATTTTCACGAGCAGCGCCTGGTCTTTCCTATTTGGGGACTTGCCACCTGGATTGAACAGGTTTACCGGAACCCTTTCCAGTGGAACTGATCAAATCACTCGATGTGTCACCGGGACGGCGTCCAGCTCGGACCCCCGAAAAGGCACGACTCCTAATCCCCCCCCCCGTTTTGTTTTGCGGGGGTGAAACGAGGAAAGGGAAAGAACTGTAAAATGGGCCCGTTTATGGGGCACCAGAACCCAGCTGCCGGTTGGAAGCTGGCCGCGGAGGTCCGCGTCACGGGGGCCCCCCCGAAGGCCGCAAGCCGGGTCGATCGGTGGTGGCGTTTGCCAGATGGTTAAGTCTTTTAAGCACACGCATGCATGCGTGGACGGACTGGGTTTTTAACTCCGAGCTGCAGGTGCGTCCACAGCCTCGGCGACACGTGCGCGACGCCAGCGCCGCACCGGCTACGTTATTGCTCCGGGACGACGCCTTTCCAGCCCGCAAGCACCGCTGGTCGCACGCGATGTGCCCGACTGAGAGCTCCCCAAAAGTCACAGCGAGGGGAGGGGAGCCAAAAGCGGGATGGAGCGACAGAGGGAGGAAACCCCCCCCCCCCACCCACCTCCCCCAAAAAAAAGGCTAATAAGTGACTTTGCCAGACAGAGTCACGCCCAACTCAAAGGATCAACTATGTTCCGACGCCGAAGCCAAACACGAAGAAATGCATTTCAGGGGATCAAAATTGAAATCTCCACTTAGGTGAGTGAGTCCGAGGGAACATTTAATTAAAGCTCGACACGGGTCACATTACAGTCGGCTTCGTGATAGAAACATGCAACGGTCACGGTCCAAGGCTTATATTTGCTCTTTGAAACGAGGCTATTTCGATGGGATTTTAACGGCACGGCAGCACTTTTATGAACGAAAGTGCAAACGCGCTTTTATCGTCTTCGCTGCGCTACGTCCGTGTTGACCTACAGCTTCCTCACACGGGCCTCCTGTCTCTCACGAGGAACGAGACCAAGCTGAAACCTGCAATAACATTTTCTCCGGAGGGGAGAGATGCAAAAACATGTTTTTTTCGTGGAATAAACTTGTTGTTTTAAAAAGGTCAATACACCACCCAGCCATATAGGTTTGGGGTTTGTAATATATCATCTTACCCACTATTTAACCTAAAATCCCTGTTTTTTTAAGCTGCAGGAGATATTTTTGCCTTCACAGGTCGGTGAACTTGGCACGGCACCCCCAACAATTACAACCAGATGCAAAGCCCAGGGTCAAGAGGGGTCATTCTCTTTTATTAAAGGGTTTATTGAAAATAATACAGGTGGAGGGGTAGAATCATACTCCATCATTCTTTTCAGCGGCTACTTTTCCTTTGGCAGCGCGTGCAGCCATAACAGGTGCTGACATTCCTTCTCCCCTTCGTCCCTCTATTCCAAACCCTCCTTTCACCCGCTCCTCAGCCCAACCTCGCTCCTCCCTCTGATTGTTCCCTGTTTTTTTTTGTTTTTGTTTTTTTTTAATTGCAGATACCTGTGCTCCTTTTGCTGTAACCCAACCCTGGTTGAAAGCCTTTTCCTGGGAAGGGGGGGGGGTGGTGAAGAAAAAAAGAGGCTGCTCACCATCAGCAGAGCACAGGGACACCTGCAGCTCGGCGACTGCGGGTCAGCCCTGGACGTGACTCGACATGGAGGCCCGACACACACACACGCACACACACGCACACACACGCCTTGACGTGCACACAGAAAAAGAACCCGAGCACTACGCGTACATTCCACTGTGCAACCTTTCTGTTGCAGCTCCTCCACCGATGTCCACGCTGCTGACGAGAGCGACACGGGAGGGGGGGGGGGGGTGAAATGAGGACAGCCGCTCCCTTGAACCCTGTCGTCAATTTGTCCCGGGCCTTTAAAATTGTCCGTAATTGGCCTAATTGTTGTCAATCACGCTGGCCAAATGGTGCAGAAAAGTGCAGGGTATCTTTTTACGAGACGAGGGGATGATGAGGCGGGTCAGCTGGGCCGCTCCGCTGGCGGGACAGTGATTGCGGAGTATAATCTTCATCTAATCCTCACCGCGAGTGACCTATTTGATTTAAAAGGAGGACAAATGATGCCCAAATGGCTGACAGGTTGTCTGAACGCCCCCCCCCACCCTCCCAGCCCCCCCCCCCCCTCCTGATCCCCCGCTATACAACACTGTGCTCAACATATTGCTGCATTCTCAGACCGAGGCGCTCATAGGTGCCGTGAAACCGAAATCCCACCGTCACTCTCGAGGTGATGGACTCGCCGGGGGACGCCGCTCCTCTCCTGTGCACACAAACACGGGGACGCCCCCCCGGGGCGCGGGGGGAGCGTGACGGGCAGGGCCCCCCCACCCCCCCGTGAGTGACAGCTGAGCATGTGCCGAGGAGCTCGGAAGGCGGGCCCAGGGTGTGAGTTTCTAGGGGAGGTGTGCTGGGGCAGCTCAGGTCGACCGGCACACATGGCTGCGCTGGGAAGAATTTGTATTAAATTTACCCCCCCCCCCAAGCCCTTTCTTCCCCCCTCTTAAATTGTTTCCAGCCTCTGCCCATCAAAACGCTGTCAGATCAGCAGCTCGCCCTCGGTGTCTTCTCCCCCTCTTACCCCACCCAACCGGCTCCACTTGGAGTCTTCGCTTACACAAACAGTCCGAGGAAGAAGGAGTGTGGGGGGGGGGGGGAGGGGGGGCAGTCTGGCTGTCTGAGCTGCAGTGTGTGCGCGTCGCTGCCTGCATTGACGTGCATGTGCGTGCATGTGCAGCCTTGCTCTGCAGGAAAGGTCTAACCTCCAAAATGCAGCTCTTGGAGTAATTTGGGCGCAACAGAGAAATCCGTCTCTTGATTTCATGCACGCTTGGCAGCAGTAATCAATCTCTTTGAAGTGGTGACCTGTCTCATTCTGGAAACCAAATAAATGGCCAATTTCACTGAGTTGTTTGACATCAGGTGAAGTGATTGTGGAAAATAAAACCATGATTTCAACTCTTCATGTCATGTCACATCGAGGGCCCTTCTCTGATTGGTTATCTGAACTGTCGTTGCCGGTGCGACGCTTCGACAATTACTACGAAAGAAAAAGGGCGAACCTTTCAGCACCTTTTTGGTGACCTGCCTCACATCAATCGCCTCCGCCTCTGAGATATATGTCCGACTGTCTGTCTGGAGAAAGCGCGTTTCCTCGTAGTCCAAGTCCTGGGTCACGGTGCCGGGTCCCAGCTGCGAAGCGGTTTGATGGTCGGTTGAGTTCAGGCGGCAAAAACAACCCCTCCCCTACCAGGGGTACGAAGCTGCGCCGTGTCACTGCAAGGCGGGAGAGCCTCCTCTCCGGGACGTGGAGATGCTGCAGCCTGACTGCGGGAGGGGGGGCAGCTGAGAGGGTGGAGGTCAATTAGAAGCAAATGTCCTCCGTCATGATCGTTCCATTGTAGTGGGGCTCTCTCATGTTTTGTTGCTCGCAGGAGGACCTGATCTGACCCCGGCCGTATCGCCCTCGCTCCGTATCACTTTCAATAACCATCATCCATCCGGGAAAAGGGGCTTAAAGTAGGTTAAAACCATTTTTTAAAAGCAACTGAGGTCTCATTGCCTCCATAGAGTTCCCTCAAGTCTCAGTAACGCAATCCCATTGTTGATTTTGCGATATAGAGACAGACTCACCCCCCCCTCCCCCCCTCCCCTCGCCCTGCTTTTTAGAGAAGTTGGCTCCCTTCTGCTTGTCAAAATTGAAACCACTTTCAAACAAAAGACAATCCATAAAATGTGATCGTTCCCTGTTTTCCTTCAGAGCTGTGGAAACATCCTGCGCTGCTGTAAACAGCGGCTCGACACCCCAGCGGAGATGAAACGAGTTCCCGCGAAGGAGGCGAGTCGGCGCAGACGTTTGGTCTCCTTTCATCGCGCGAGAGCTCTCGGCACCGAGAGGCCGCGGCCTCTCTCGCACTCGGACACGATTGCGCTCATGAAACAACTCCAGAGATCTACCCACTCCGGTTCTGTACTTCAAGTGTAAGTTCAAGTCTCCGGACGGCTGCACAAAACACACACAGTATGTTTCACCGCGCCCTCCGGGTTTAGGACACAAACTCGGCAGCTCCGAAATGAAACAGAGCACACAGTCACACATCTCCGGAGAGGGGGGAGATGTTTTCTTCGGCGTGCGAGAGGCAACCCAGGAGAGACGCAATGGATCCTGCAGCGAGACAGTCGCGACGCTCTTGTAGGAACATTTTGATGTGATTGACGGGTGCAGGGAAAGCCGGTGTGTTCGGGAGGGACAGACGGGGGGAAAGAGAAGAGAAGGTGAAACAATGTGGAAAATATCCTGAGAGACATGAAAGGGAAAATATATATTGTGAAGGAAAGGAAGACTGCTGTCAAGGGGGCAGCAATGGGAGAAAAAGCAGGACTGACAGGATGGATGAAGAGACACGAGAGAGTTTTTTCGGGGAGTGGCGGGGGGGGGGGGGTTTGGGGGAGAAAGAGACGCAGATAAAGCGAAGGAGTCTGTGCGTATCCCCTGGATTGAAACCACATGTGTCTGCCTGAGGTGAGGACACCGCAGCGCTGCTAACCCGTGCGAGGAAGAATGCCGTCACTTGCACCGACCAAGGGCACCGCACGCTCATTTCCAAAAAGGGTTTCTCCTGCCAGCTCTCTGCAGCTACACCCCCCCCCCCCCCCACCGTAAAAGAACAGTTAGCGTCATCCCCACGGCGTCTTTCATCTCCCGCGTCTCGCAAAGGCGAAATAAAACAAATAAATACTTTTGGCTTTTGTTCCAGGGTCGTCCTCCGTCTCGCTCGGGCCTGCAAACAGAAGAATTCTGTGGCAAGCGTTGCGAGGACGAGGAGCTCCCCAAAGAGACCTCTGCAGCGGTGAAACCGGATGCCCGGGGCGCAGCGGAGGGACGGGCACGCCAAAGTAAATTCACCATGCCCGCGGGTTTCTCTCTCTCGTTTTGTTTGGAACCGCTTTGTTCATGTGTTTTAAATAGTTCCTCTGAAAATACTTTTCTAATTTGTCCTTTGAAAGAATCTTTGACGTGTTTCATTTTTAAGATGACTGAAAAGTGTGAGATACCTCAAGTTGCATTTCATCTTCAGTGGAGCGCGTTTGGGAGAGTTTCAAGGGTGAGAGGGAGGGAGAGATGAGAGGGCTAGCTGGGAGAAAAGGGGGCGAGACGGCTATGCTATGGGAAAGTGTTTTGTGGAAACCAAATTAAGGGGAAGAAAGGCCGGAGACAAAGGCCTTTGAAAGCGGCAGACAGTTCCCTTGACATGTGCCTTAAAAGAGATGCTGCCGGCGATGCCAAGAAGGGGGGGGGGGGTAGGGGCGAGGAGAGAATGGAGAGGGACTGAGGGACCGAAGGAAGGAGAGATCAAGGGGAAAGTGGACTAGAGGGGAGAGAGAGAGAGACGGATGGCGAGGGCAAGGACGACGACAACTTGAAGAAGGAGAGGAAGAGCGTAAGAAAGCCAGTGAGTTGACGGGGGGCGGGGGAAATAGGACGGGGGGGGACGGGGGGTAACGAGCACAAACAAAGTCGGCGGTGCATGTTTGTTGCCCCGTGGAGCGAGCCGGCTCCAAGCGCTCCTCGGAGGTATGCGCCGCCGTGTGCAGGCATTAGCATCCTGGTGTGAGAACACTTAAGAGGTGGATTCCGAGTGTGCAACTGCCAGAGAGACAGATCAGAGACATCACAGGTCCATTCCTCCATCCCTGCATGTGCTTTACACACATCGCACTGATGAGGTACTCCTCGCATGGCTGTGTTTGGTGTTGCAGGTGCTTTTTTTGTAACTCCGCTGTAATTGTAAAACGCTTGTGATTCCGCTGACGTAACAGTCGGTTGGACGCGGAGTTGAGGAATCTGTGGGACTGATAATCAGCAAACAACAAACCGATGTCAACAGCAAAATAGCGACATGCTTTTTCTCATGCAGATCCGGTCTCTTTGATGCAGGTCGGCGCCTCTCTTTTCCTGTCTCTCCCCCTTCTGCCATTGTGTGCCCCTCAGAATTCACACTGGACTCTTCTACACACACACACACACACAAACACACACGCACATATTATTCCTTCCTTCGGGCTGTGTCTGACTCCGGCATGAAATCAATTTCGGACCCTTCTTCGGCGCCCATTTTCTCTCACCATGAAGCGAGACCGTTGCCGTGCCAGCCTGAGAAACGCTCCCTCCTCCCAACCCGATGCCCCCAATCACCGACCCAGAATCCCTCAGTGCGGTGCCTCCGCGCCGCACGCCGGGCGCCATCCTGTCTCCCTTCCTTCTTCAACCACGGCGCACTGTTCAAAATGTTTCCTCAGCCTCCATCTTTGTGCAATGTAACCCACACGTTGGTGTGCACGTGTATTTTATACATGAAAAGTGGTTGTTTGAGACCACACGCTGTGAATGAGTTTCTACTGTTTTCACTGTAGTACATGTACAATATAAAATACTTTAATAATCAAAATGAACCATCCAGGTTGAATAGAAATCAGTTAAAACCCCCTCATGAAATAAATGTTTGATGCTTAATAACAGCTTGGCAACGTGAAAGTTGACATGAAAGGGTTTGGAATCCCAAAATTGGTACGAAGTGACAAATAGTGAGCAAGTTGAAAGAGGGGTGGACATGCAGAGGTGCGGCGGCGCTGCTTTAATCTCGCGCCCCCCCCCCCCCCCCCCCCCCCCCGTCCCTCCGCCCCCGACGCACCGCGCTCCTTCCTAATCCGCGCTGACATGAGTTTTCACCATCCGAGGAGGCGGGGGACGACAGAGGTGGGGGACTTTCCTCCACTCTCTCCCCAGCGGCGGTGCACCCACGAGCGGGCCGAAGCCCGGGGGTGGTGGGGCGAGGGGGGCGGGGGGGGCACCAAGGCCCCCTTTGTCCCGTTTATCACCAAGTGGTGAGTGACGGCAATCCCGGGCCTCCCGCTCTCAGGTGAGCAGGAGGGGGGGTGGGGGGGGTGTTGGGACTGGCTGGAGGAAGGAGAAGAGGAGGAGGTGCACGAGAGGAGCTGATTGGAATGTTCCCAGAAGAGACGGGACGAGAGAAAAGGGGAGGGAGAGACAGGGGAGGGAGAGACAGGGTCCGTTTGAAGGGACGGGGGTCGCATCACCTGCGCGCGTTTCTCCCGCAGCAGGAATGTGCTTTGCTCCGATGACTCAATAGCACTTGAAATGGGGGAGATAAAATCTCCCAAAAGGGCGTCGGAATGGTCACAATTTCATTGGTTTATCTCGCTGGTTCATCTCATGAGCCTGTTGCGTTTGACGGGCTCTGATGTCATCCGAGCACCAACCAGGCGCGCCGCGTGCTTCCTGCTCTCATTTCACGTCTTGACCCAATTAGCTCGTCTCTCGGGGGACCTGCCCGGACAATGAAAGGGGTCGAAGGTCAGTTTCCCCCCAGCGACCCGGCGCAGCCCTTCCCTCTCCTCTCCTCTCCCTTCTCCCACGCTCCCAGCATCACTCACACACCTGTGTCCTCACTAGACACCCCCCCCCCCCCACCCCCCGCTCTGTCATACATACAGCAGACACACACAGATACCAGTGTCACAGACATTTCCCTCCCTCTTTCTCTCTCACATACACATTCCTGCCCCCCCCCCCAGCTGCCTGCTGCACCTGGGCTGACCGCTGTCATCGCCGTGGTTACAGGCACACAGCTGGCTGTCACCTATCACCTGGCTCATCTGCCTCTGAGAGAGAGAGAGAGAGAGAGAGAGAGAAGTGGGTAGAAAAGGTTAGAGAGACATTCAGAAGAGAGCGCAGGTGTTTGTGGGTGAGACGAAGGAGGGGAAAAAAAGAAAGAGGCATCAAGAGCGTCAGAAAACAAGAAATCATTGTTGCACACATTTTGTCTGGCTGTCGACAAAACTCTTGCGTCATCCTCCCTTCTACCTTCTGCCTCTGGTTGCACTTTAGCTTCTAAAATGATCTCATGACGGAGTAAACTGTAGTGCCAGAGCGAGAGTAGACTTTCTATTTGTGACATCACTACTGAAATATTTTGCTTGAATAACACGGATTATTAAAAATACAGGGAAAAACACCCAGAAACCCCCAGACGATATTGTTTCAAGGGTTTTCTGCAGTGCTCGAAAAAAACGTAGTCTCGTTTTAAAAAAGGTCAGGATCAGGCGTGTAGCAAAACAAGAGTGTCAGAGCCCCCCCCCTGCGCCCCCCTCCCCCTGCATGGACGGCTTTAATTACAGCCGAGGAAGTGGCACAGCTTAACGTGAACCACCCTGCTTGGCTGTTACATCCCATGACTCTGAATGAAAGCAGAAAGGCAGTTTAATATCTTTTAATGTGCCTGCGTGCGTGTGTGTGTGTGTGTGTGTGTGTGTGTGTGTGTGTGTGTGCGTGCGTGAGAGAGAGTTGCACGCCAGCAGTGTGTGGCCAAATCACCGCGCGGCATATGGGCAGGCGCGTCTGCACCGCTTATTATTATCAAAAGCTGGGTTTTCAAACCCCCCCCTCCCGCCCCTGAACGCCCCTTCCCCTGTACACCCTTTGCCACCCCTCACTATGAATCCCACCCGAAAAGGAGCCATTTATGGGACAAAAAAAAAAGAGCCCGTCTACAGGCCCCGGGAAAATGAAGGCAATTCTGAGGTGTGGGGTGAAAGATGACGAGTTTCAGTTTTTGTCCTTTCGCTTCCCCTCCCCAGCTTTGGTGCTTTTCATTTACTCCAGATATGGCGTTTTTATCTCGCTGAGAGCCCCCATCCCCCCCGGGGCGGCGCCGGTGACCTCTCCCGTCCCCTAGAGGTCACCGGAAAGGCTTTCAGTTGAATGCATGCATAAAGACAACGGGATTAGAGGACGCAGTCGAGAAGTCGGCCGGGATCTCGTCCGCCTCGGAGTTGCTCAGGTGTGGTGAGATTGCCGGGAATACTGACGCGAGACGTTGTGGGGGGGGGGGGGGGGGGGGGGGGGTGGGGGACCGGGCAGAGGATTCGGTGGATTCACAATGAGTCAGCTACCTAAAAAAAACAATGCCTGTAGCCCGCCTCCCTCTTCTTCTTCTTCTTCTTCTTCTTCTTCTTCTCTCTCCGCTGCTCTTTTCCCCTTTTATTCCCTCATCTTATTAGTCTTTAATAGTTACCGAGTATCATTAAAGGCCAACCTCTGCGGCTTCTCACGCCGCCGCGGGGGGGGGGGGGCGGGGGGGCAAAGTGTTTGTTGTCGGCGCTTTATTGGCTCCCCGGGACGAGGGGTTGTTGTTGTTCGGTGTAATCTTGGCACAGCCAATAACTGCTTTCAATAAAAGCAGCTGCTTCTCTAATGGTAGTCGAGCTGCCCCCCCCCCCCCACCACACACACCTCCTCCCCTCCCTCATTCACAAGTGTGGGTGGACTAAACTGAGAGCGACCTGTGGAGTAGACATCAAATGTCTCCATTTGTTGTAACACTTTTGGACTCCCTTTAACTCTCTCTCTCTCTTTCCTCTGACACTTCGTTATTCATTTTTAGTTTGACATCGTCCTGTCTTCTCGTCCCTGTCAATTAGCCCATTGCTTGAGGTTTTGCTCCTGCTGTGACTCTTCCAACGCCAGCTTGCTTCGGCTTGACCACGCTGCCCCCTTCAGGGCACAACCTGCCGTTGCGAATCAACGCAAAACCCTTCCTACAGATTGGTTGGGACGCTGGAATGAAATGATTGATCAGATGGAATATGTACTTAATTTGAGTGTGGAACAACCCGGCATACTGGAGGTAAGCCAGCGTTATACGGAGACGTAAACTACCACGTCTTCGAAACCACTTTAATATCTCTCATTTTTTTCTTGGCAGTGAAATTCGGTTTCCACATTCCACAGTTTAAAAGGTATTTGATAAAGTGTCCCCACGAGACCGAAATAGTTCCCGTCCCGCATGTCATTTTAATAAAAATAAAAAAAACGCGCCCAGACAAACATCATTGAACCTCTACTGGAGCTCCAACGTTCCACAATGTCTGGTTTCACCCCGACCCCGGGGGGTTCACATTGTCTTCCTCCTCCATCAATCATCCCTTATTCTCCAACGTCCAACAGTTATTGCGCGTACGTACGGCGTGTTAAACTGGTGTCACGTCTCCATGGAGGACAACGTCCACCCGTCACTTTAGTCCAGACTGAAAGAACTCGGCATCTTGGTCGTCTCTTTGGTAAAAAACATCTTTTCCTGATTTTATTGTCATCGACTTTACACTTTTCTGTTTCTAAATGTTAGCATTAGCATTATGTAACAAATAAAGATGGGGAACACGGTAAACATAAAACCGGAAAATTTGCATTTTTCTTGTTAGCATGTTTTCTATGCTTCTATGCT